>NC_092725.1:28565790-28568290 GCF_047496885.1 Scyliorhinus torazame | reverse complement strand
TGAGAGTGTGTGAGAGATTGTGTGTGAGAGAGTGTGAGTGTGAGAGAGAGTGTGTGAGAGAGTGAGTGTGTGAGAGAGAGTGTGTGAGAGAGAGTGTGTGAGAGAGTGTGTGTGAGAGAGTGTGTGAGAGTGTGAGTGTGAGAGAGAGTGTGTGAGAGAGTGTGTGTGAGAGAGTGTGTGTGAGAGAGTGTGTGTGAGAAAGAGTGTGTCAGAGAGAGGGTGTGTGAGAGAGTGTGTGTGCGAGAGAATGTGTGTGAAAGAGTGTGTGAGAGAGTGTGTGAGAGAGTGTGAGTGTGAGAGAGTGTGAGAGAGTGTGTGAGAGAGTGTGTGAGAGAGAGTGTGTGAGAGAGTGTGTGTGAGAGTGTGAGAGAGTGTGTGAGAGTTTGAGAGTGTGATTGTGTGAGAGAGTGTGTGTGTGAGAGAGTGTGTGTGAGAGAGTGTGTGTGCGAGAGAGTGTGTGTGAGAGAGAGTGTGCGAGAGAGTGTGTGTGAGAGAGTGAGTGAGTGTGTGAGAGAGAGAGTGTGAGAGAGAGAGAGTGAGAGTGTGTGAGAGAGAGTGTGTGAGAGAGAGTGAGTGAGAGTGTGTGAGAGAGAGTGAGTGTGTGAGAGTCTGTGAGAGTGAGTGAGTGTGTGAGAGAGTGTGTGTGAGAGTCTGTGAGAGTGAGTGAGAGAGAGTGTGAGAGAGAGAGTGTGAGTGTGAGAGAGAGAGTGTGAGTGTGTGAGAGAGTGTGTGAGAGAGAGTGAGTGTGCGAGAGTGAGTGAGTGTGAGAGAGTGTGTGTGATTGAGAGTGAGTGTGATTGAGAGTGTGTGAGAGTGAGTGTGAGAGAGTGAGTGAGTGTGAGAGAGTGTGTGAGAGAGTGAGTGTGTGAGAGTGAGTGTGAGAGAGTGAGTGAGTGTGAGAGAGTGAGTGAGAGTGTGAGAGTGAGTGAGTGTGAGAGAGTGTGCGTGTGAGAGAGTGAGTGAGTGTGAGAGAGAGAGTGAGTGTGAGAGAGTGTGTGTGTGAGAGAGTGTGTGTGAGAGTGTGTGTGAGAGAGTGAGTGAGTGTGAGAGAGTGAGTGAGTGTGAGAGAATGAGCGAGTGTGTGAGAGTGAGTGAGTGTGTGTGAGAGAGTGTGTGTGTGAGAGAGTGAGTGAGTGTGAGAGAGTGAGTGTGTGTGCGAGAGAGTGTGTGTGAGAGAGTGAGTGAGTGTCTGAGAGAGAGTGTGAGAGAGAGAGTGTGTGTGAGAGAGTGTGTGAGAGAGAGTCTGTGAGAGAGTGTGTGAGAGAGAGTGAGTGTTTGAGAATCTGTGAGAGTGAGTGAGTGTGTGAGAGAGTGTGTGTGTGAGAGTCTGTGAGAGTGAGTGAGTGTGAGAGAGTGAGTGAGTGTGAGAGAGTGAGTAAGTGTGAGTGTGTGAGAGAGAGTGAGTGTGAGTGTGAGAGAGAGTGTGAGAGAGTGTGTGAGAGAGAGTGTGTGAGAGAGAGTGTGTGAGAGAGTGTGTGTGAGAGTGTGAGAGAGTGTGTGTGAGAGTTTGAGAGTGTGATTGTGTGAGAGAGTGTGTGTGAGAGAGTGTGTGTGAGAGAGTGTGTGTGCGAGAGAGTGTGTGTGAGTGAGTGAGAGTGTGTGTGACAGAGTGAGTGAGAGTGTGTGTGATTGAGAGCGTGTGTGTGTGTGAGTGAGAGAGTGTATGTGAGTGGGTGTGTGAGTGTGTGTGATTATGTGTGTGTGTGTGTGTCGGAGTGAGTGTGAGTGTGTGTGATTGAGAGCATGCGCGTGTGAGTGAGAGCGTGTATGTGAGTGGGTGTGTGAGAGTGAGTGTGTGAGAGTGAGTGTGTGAGTGTGTGTGTGAGAGTGATTGAGAGTGTGTGTGTGTGAGTGAGAGCGTGCATGTGAGTGGGTGTGAGAGGGTGTGTGAGAGTGAGTGTGAGTGTGTGTGAGAGTGAGTGTGTGTGAGTGAGGGTGTGTGTGTGTGAGTGTGTGTGTGAGAGTGAGTGTGTGTGTGAGTGAGTGAGTGTGTGAGAGTGAGTGTGTGTGTGAGTGAGTGTGTGAGAGTGTGTGTGAGAGAGTGAGTGTGAGTGTGAGTGAGAGTGTGTGTGAGAGTGAGTGTGTGAGAGAGTGTGTGTGAGAGTGAGTGTGTGTGTGAGAGTGAGTGTGTGAGAGAGTGAGTGTGTGTGTGAGAGAGAGTGTGTGTGAGAGAGTGAGAGTGTGTGTGAGAGTGAGTGTGTGAGTGAGTGTGTGTGAGAGTGAGTGAGAGTGTGAGTGAGTGTGTGAGAGAGTGTGTGTGTGAGAGTGAGTGAGAGAGTGTGTGTGAGTGTGTGAGAGAGAGTGCGTGTGAGTGTGTAAGAGAGTGTGTGTGAGAGACTGTGAGAGAGTGAGTGTGTGAGGGAGAGTGTGTGAGAGAGTGTGTGTGAGAGAGTGTGTGAGAGAGTGAGTGAGAGAATGTGTGTGAGAGTGTGAGTGTGTGAGAGTGTGTGTGTGAGAGACTGAGAGAGTGAGTGTGTGAGAGAGAGTGTGTGAGAGAGAG
>NC_092725.1:28555790-28558290 GCF_047496885.1 Scyliorhinus torazame | reverse complement strand
TGTGTGAGAGTTTGAGAGTGTGATTGTGTGAGAGAGTGTGTGTGAGAGAGTGTGTGTGAGAGAGTGTGTGTGCGAGAGAGTGTGTGTGAGAGAGTGTGCGAGAGAGTGTGTGTGAGAGAGTGAGTGAGTGTGTGAGAGAGAGAGTGTGAGAGAGAGAGAGTGTGAGAGTGTGTGAGAGAGAGTGTGTGAGAGAGAGTGAGTGAGAGTGTGTGAGAGAGAGTGAGTGTGTGAGAGTCTGTGAGAGTGAGTGAGTGTGTGAGAGAGTGTGTGTGAGAGTCTGTGAGAGTGAGTGAGTGTGAGAGAGTGTGAGAGAGTGAGTGAGTGTGAGTGTGTGAGAGAGTGTGTGAGAGAGAGTGAGTGTGAGAGAGTGAGTGAGTGTGAGAGAGTGTGTGTGATTGAGAGTGAGTGTGATTGAGAGTGTGTGAGAGTGAGTGTGAGAGAGTGAGTGAGTGTGAGAGAGTGTGTGAGAGAGAGTGAGTGTGTGAGAGTGAGTGTGAGAGAGTGAGTGAGTGTGAGAGAGTGAGTGAGAGTGTGAGAGTGAGTGAGTGTGAGAGAGTGTGCCTGTGAGAGAGTGAGTGAGTGTGAGAGAGAGAGTGAGTGTGAGAGAGTGTGTGTGTGAGAGAGTGTGTGTGAGAGTGTGTGTGAGAGAGTGAGTGAGTGTGAGAGAGTGAGTGAGTGTGAGAGAATGAGTGAGTGTGTGAGAGTGAGTGAGTGTGTGTGAGAGAGTGTGTGTGTGAGAGAGTGAGTGAGTGTGAGAGAGTGAGTGTGTGTGCGAGAGAGTGTGTGTGAGAGAGTGAGTGTCTGAGAGAGAGTGTGAGAGAGAGAGTGTGTGTGAGAGAGTGTGTGAGAGAGAGTGTGTGAGAGAGTGTGTGAGAGAGAGTGAGTGTTTGAGAATCTGTGAGAGTGAGTGAGTGTGTGAGAGAGTGTGTGTGTGAGAGTCTGTGAGAGTGAGTGAGTGTGAGAGAGTGAGTGAGTGTGAGAGAGTGAGTAAGTGTGAGTGTGTGAGAGAGTGTGTGAGAGAGAGTGAGTGTGAGAGAGTGAGTGAGTGTGTGTGTGATTGAGAGTGAGTGTGATTGGGAGTGTGTGAGAGTGAGTGAGTGTGAGAGAGTGTGTGAGAGAGAGTGAGTGTGAGAGTGAGTGTGAGAGTGAGTGAGTGTGAGTGTGTGAGAGAGTGTGTGAGAGAGAGTGAGTGTGAGAGAGTGAGTGAGTGTGAGAGAGTGTGTGAGAGAGAGTGAGTGTGTGAGAGTGAGTGTGAGAGAGTGAGTGAGTGTGAGAGAGTGAGTGTGAGAGAGTGTGTGTGTGAGAGAGTGAGTGAGTGTGAGAGAGTGTGAGTGTGAGAGAGTGTGTGTGTGAGAGAGTGTGTGTGAGAGTGAGTGTGAGAGAGTGAGTGAGTGTGTGAGAGAGAAAGTGTGAGAGAGAGAGTGTGTGAGAGTGTGTGAGAGAGTGTGTGAGAGAGAGTGAGTGAGAGTGTGTGAGAGAGAGTGAGTGTGTGAGAGTCTGTGAGAGTGAGTGAGTGTGTGAGAGAGTGTGTGTGAGAGTCTGTGAGAGTGAGTGAGTGTGAGAGAGTGAGAGAGTGTGAGAGAGTTAGTGAGTGTGAGTGTGTGAGAGAGTGTGTGAGAGAGAGTGAGTGTGAGAGAGTGAGTGAGAGTGAGAGAGTGTGTGTGATTGAGAGTGAGTGCGATTGAGAGTGTGTGAGAGAGTGTGTGAGAGAGAGTGAGTGTTTGAGAATCTGTGAGAGTGAGTGAGTGTGTGAGAGAGTGTGTGTGAGAGTCTGTGAGAGTGAGTGTGAGAGAGTGAGTGTGTGAGAGAGTGTGTGTGAGTATGTGAGAGAGTGTGTGTGAGAGAGTGTGTGAGAGAGTGTGAGTGTGAGAGAGTGTGTGTGAGAGAGAGTGTGTGTGAGAGAGTGTGAGTGTGTGAGAGTGTGTGTGAGAGAGAGTGTGAGAGAGAGAGTGTGTGAGAGAGTGTGTGTGAGTGAGTGAGTGTGTGTGTGAGAGTGAGTGAGAGTGTGTGTGTGAGTGAGTGTGTGAGAGTGTGTGTGTGAGAGTGAGTGTGAGTGAGTGAGAGTGTGTGAGAGAGTGAGTGTGAGTGTGTGCGAGAGTGAGTGTGAGAGTGAGTGAGAGTGTGTGTGAGAGTGTGTGTGTGAGAGTGAGTGTGTGAGAGAGTGTGCGTGTGAGTGAGTGTGTGTGTGATAGTGAGTGTGAGAGAGAGTGTGTGAGAGAGTGTGTGAGAGAGTGAGTGTGTGAGAGAGAGTGTGTGAGAGAGTGTGAGTGTGAGAGAGAGTGTGAGAGAGTGTGTGAGAGAGTGTGAGAGAGAGAGTGTGTGAGAGAGTATGTGTACGAGAGAGTGTGTGTGAGAGAGTGTGTGAGAGAGTGTGTGAGAGTGTGAGTGTGAGAGAGAGTGTGTGAGAGTGTGTGAGAGATTGTGTGTGAGAGAGTGTGAGTGTGAGAGAGAGTGTGTGAGAGAGTGAGTGTGTGAGAGAGAGTGTGTGAGAGAGAGTGTG
>NC_092725.1:28360790-28550790 GCF_047496885.1 Scyliorhinus torazame | reverse complement strand
TGCGAGAGAGTGTGTGTGAGAGAATGAGTGAGAGTGAGTGTGTGAGAGAGTGTGTGTGAGAGTCTGTGTGAGAGAGTGAGTGTGTGAGTGAGTGTGTGAGTGAGTGTGTGTGAGAGAGTGAGTGAGTGTGAGAGAGTGAGTGAGTGTGAGAGAATGAGTGAGTGTGTGAGAGTGAGTGAGTGTGTGTGAGAGAGTGTGTGTGTGAGAGAGTGAGTGAGTGTGAGAGAGTGAGTGTGTGAGAGAGAGTGTGTGAGAGAGAGTGTGTGAGAGAGTGTGTGAGAGTGTGAGTGTGAGAGAGTGTGTGTGAGAGAGTGTGAGAGAGTGTGTGAGAGAGTGTGTGAGAGAGAGTGAGTGTTTGAGAATCTGTGAGAGTGAGTGAGTGTGTAAGAGAGTGTGTGTGTGAGAGTCTGTGAGAGTGAGTGAGTGTGAGAGAGTGAGTGAGTGTGAGAGAGTGAGTAAGTGTGAGTGTGTGAGAGAGTGTGTGAGAGAGAGTGAGTGTGAGAGAGTGAGTGAGTGTGTGAGTGTGTGTGTGATTGAGAGTGAGTGTGATTGGGAGTGTGTGAGAGTGAGTGAGTGTGAGAGAGTGTGTGAGAGAGAGTGAGAGTGAGTGTGAGAGAGTGAGTGAGTGTGAGTGTGTGAGAGAGTGTGTGAGAGAGAGTGAGTGTGAGAGAGTGAGTGAGTGTGAGAGAGTGTGTGAGAGAGAGTGAGTGTGTGAGAGTGAGTGTGAGAGAGTGAGTGAGTGTGAGAGAGTGAGTGTGAGAGAGTGTGTGTGTGAGAGAGTGAGTGAGTGTGAGAGAGTGTGAGTGTGAGAGAGTGTGTGTGTGAGAGAGTGTGTGTGAGAGTGAGTGTGAGAGAGTGAGTGAGTGTGAGAGAGTGAGTGAGTGTGAGAGAGTTAGTGAGTGTGTGAGAGTGAGTGAGTGTGAGAGAGTGTGTGGGTGAGAGAATGAGTGAGTGTGAGAGAGAGAGTGTGTGAGAGAGTGTGAGTGTGAGAGAGAGTGTGTCAGAGAGAGTGTGTGAGAGAGTGTGTGTGAGTGAGTGAGTGTGTGTGTGAGAGTGAGTGAGAGTGTGTGTGAGTGAGTGAGTGAGTGTGTGAGAGTGTGTGAGAGTGTGTGTGTGTGAGAGTGAGTGTGAGAATGAGTGAGAGTGTGTGTGAGAATGTGTGTGTGAGTGTGTGTGTGAGAGTGTGTGTGAGAGAGTGAGTGTGTGTGAGAGTGAGTGTGTGTGAGAGAGTGAGTGTGTGAGAGTGTGTGTATGAGAGTGAGTGTGTGAGTGAGTGTGTGTGAGAGTGAGTGAGAGTGAGTGAGTGTGTGTGTGAGAGTGAGTGTGTGAGTGAGTGAGAGAGTGTGTGTGAGTGTGTGAGAGAGTGTGAGTGCGTGAGAGAGTGTGTGTGAGTGTGTGAGAGAGTGTGTGTGAGTGAGTGAGAGAGTGTGTGTGAGTGTGTGAGAGAGTGTGTGAGAGAGTGTGTGTGAGAGACTGTGAGAGAGTGAGTGTGTGAGAGAGTGTGTGTGAGTATGTGAGAGAGTGTGTGTGAGTGAGTGAGAGTGTGTGTGAGAGTGAGTGAGAGTGTGAGTGTGTGAGAGAGTGTGCGTGAGAGACTGAGAGAGTGTGTGAGAGAGTGTGAGAGAGTGTGAGTGTGAGAGAGTGTGTGTGTGTGAGAGAGTGTGTGTGAGAGAGTGTGAGTGTGAGAGAGAGTGTGTGTGAGAGAGTGTGTGTGAGTAAGTGAGTGTGTGTGTGAGAGTGAGTGAGAGTGTGTGTGTTTGAGTGTGTGTGTGAGAGTGAGTGTGTGTGTAAGTGAGTGAGTGTGTGAGAGTGTGTGTGTGAGAGTGAGTGTGAGAGAGTGAGTGAGAGAGTGAGTGAGAGTGTGTGAGAGAGTGAGTGTGAGTGTGTGTGTGAGTGTGTGTGAGAGTGTGTGTGTGAGAGTGTGTGTGTGAGAGTGAGTGTGTGAGAGTGTGTGTGTGTGAGTGAGTGTGTGTGTGATAGTGAGTGTGTGAGAGAGTGAGTGTGTGAGTGAGTGTGTGGGTGAGTGTGTGTGAGAGAGTGAGAGTGTGTGTGTGAGAGTGAGTGTGTGAGTGAGTGTGTGTGAGAGTGAGTGAGAGTTAGTGTGAGTGAGTGTGTGAGAGAGTGTGTGTGTGAGAGTTAGTGAGAGAGTGTGTGTGAGAGAGTGAGTGAGAGAGTGTGTGTGAGAGTGTGAGTGTGTGAGATTGTGTGTGTGAGAAACTGAGAGAGTGAGTGTGTGAGAGAGAGTGTGTGAGAGAGTGTGTGAGAGAGTGTGTGAGAGAGTGTGAGTGTGAGAGAGTGTGTGTGAGAGAGAGTGAGTGTGAGAGAGAGTGTGTGAGAGAGTGTGTGTGAGTGAGTGAGTGTGTGTGTGTGAGAGTGAGTGTGTGTGTGAGTGAGTGAGTGTGTGTGTGTGAGAGTGAGTGTGAGTGAGTGTGAGAGAGTGAGTGAGAGTGTGTGTGAGAGTCTGTGAGAGAGTGAGTGTGAGTGTGTGCGAGAGTGAGAGTGAGTGAGAGTGTGTGTGAGAGTGTGTGTGTCAGAGTGAGTGTGTGAGAGAGTGTGTGTGTGAGTGAGTGTGTGTGTGAGAGTGAGTGAGAGAGTGTGTGTGAGAGAGTGTGTGTGAGAGACTGTGTGAGAGAGTGAGTGTGTGAGGGAGAGTGTGTGAGAGAGAGAGTGTGTGTGAGAGGATGTGTGAGAGAGTGTGTGAGAGTGAGTGTGTGTGAGAGACTGTGTGAGAGAGAGTGTGTGAGAGAGAGTGTGTGTGAGAGAGTGTGTTAGAAAGTGTGAGAGAGAGTGTGTGAGAGAGAGAGTGTGTGAGAGAGTGTGTGTGAGAGAGTGTGTGAGAGAGTGTGTGTGAGAGAGTGTGTGAGAGAGTGTGTGTGAGAGTGTGAGTGTGTGAGAGAGTGTGTGAGAGAGTGTGTGAGAGAGAGTGAGAGTGAGTGTGTGTGAGAGAGTGAGTGAGAGTGAGTGTGTGAGAGAGTGAGTGAGAGTGAGTGTGTGAGAGAGTACGTGAGAGAGAGAATGTGTGAGAGAGAGAGTGTGTGTGAGAGAGTGTGTGAGAGTGTGTGTGAGAGTGTGAGTGTGTGAGAGTGTGTGTGTGAGAGTGTGTGTGCGAGAGAGTGTGTGTGAGAGAATGAGTGAGAGTGAGTGTGTGAGAGAGTGTGTGTGAGAGTCTGTGTGAGAGAGTGAGTGTGTGAGAGTGTGTGTGAGAGAGTGAGTGTGTGAGTGAGTGTGTGAGTGAGTGTGTGTGAGAGAGTGAGTGTGTGTGAGAGAGTGAGAGTGTGTGTGTGAGAGTGAGTGAGAGAGTGTGTGTGAGTGTGTGAGAGAGAGTGAGTGTGAGTGTTGAGAGAGTGTGTGAGAGAGAGAGAGTGTGAGAGAGTGAGTGAGTGTGAGAGAGTGTGTGAGTGTGTGAGAGAGTGAGTGAGTGTGAGAGAGTGTGTTTGTGAGAGAGTGAGTGAGTGTGTGAGAGTGAGTGAGTGTGAGAGAGTGTGTGTGTGAGAGAGTGAGTGCGTGTGAGAGAGTGAGTGAGTGTGAGAGAGTGTGTGTGAGAGTGTGAGTGTGTGAGAGAGTGTGTGTGCGAGAGAGTGTGTGTGAGAGAGTGAGTGAGTGTGTGAGAGAGAGAGTGTGAGAGAGAGAGTGTGTGAGAGAGTGAGAGAGTGTGTGAGAGAGAGTGAGTGAGAGTGTGTGAGAGAGTGTGTGAGAGAGAGTGAGTGTGTGAGAGTCTGTGAGAGTGTGTGAGAGTGAGTGAGTGTGTGTGTGAGAGAGTGAGTGAGTGTGAGAGAGTGAGTGTGTGTGTGAGAGAGTGTGTGTGAGAGAGTGAGTGAGTATGTGAGAGAGAGAGTGTGAGAGAGAGAGAGTGTGTGAGAGAGTGTGTGAGAGAGAGTGAGTGAGAGTGTGTGAGAGAGTGTGTGAGAGAGAGTGAGTGTTTGAGAGTCTGTGAGAGTGAGTGAGTGTGTGAGAGAGTGTGTGTGAGTGTCTGTGAGAGTGAGTGAGTGTGAGAGAATGAGTGAGTGTGAGTGTGTGAGAGAGTGTGTGAGAGAGAGTGAGTGTGAGAGAGTGAGTGAGTGTGAGAGAGTTTGTGAGTGTGTGTGTGATTGAGAGTGAGTGTGATTGAGAGTGTGTGAGAGTGAGTGTGAGAGAGTGAGTGAGTGTGAGAGAGTGTGCGAGAGAGAGTGAGTGTGTGAGAGTGAGTGTGAGAGAGTGAGTGAGTGTGAGAGAGTGAGTGAGTGTGAGAGAGTGAGTGCGTGTGAGAGAGTGAGTGTGAGAGAGTGAGTGAGTGAGTGAGTGAGTGAGTGAGAGAGTGAGTGTGAGAGTCTGTGAGAGTGAGTGTGAGAGAGTGAGTGTGAGAGAGTGAGTGTGAGAGAGTGAGTGAGTGAGAGAATGTGAGAGAGTGAGTGAGAGAGTGAGTGTGAGAGAGTGAGTGTGAGAGAGTGTGTGAGTGAGTGAGAGAGTGTGAGAGAGTGAGTGAGTGAGAGTGTGAGATAGTGAGTGAGTGTGAGAGAGTGAGTGTGAGAGAGTGAGTGTGAGAGAGTGTGTGAGAGACTGTGAGTGAGTGTGAGAGAGTGAGAGTGTGAGAGAGTGAGTGTGAGAGAGTGAGTGTGAGAGAGTGTGAGAGAGTCTGTGAGAGTGAGAGTGAGTGTGAGAGACTGTGTGAGTGAGTGAGAGAGTGTGAGTGAGTGAGAGAGTGTGAGAGAGTGTGAGTGAGTGAGAGAGTGTGAGTGTGTGAGAGAGTGAGTGTGAGAGAGTGTGTGAGAGACTGTGTGAGTGAGTGAGAGAGTGAGTGTGAGAGAGTGAGTGAGTGAGAGAGTGTGAGAGAGTGAGTGTGAGAGAGTGAGTGAGTGAGAGAGTGTGAGAGAGTGAGTGTGAGAGAGTGGGTGTGAGAGTGAGTGTGAGAGAGTCTGTGAGAGTGAGTGTGTGAGAGAGTGTGTGAGAGAGAGTGAGTGTGCGAGAGTCTGTGAGAGAGAGTGAGTGTGAGAGAGTGTGTGAGAGAGTGAGTGTGTGAGAGTCTGTGAGAGTGAGTGAGTGTGAGAGAGTGAGTGAGTGTGAGAGAGAGTGAGTGTGAGAGAGAGTGAGTGTGAGAGAGTGAGTGAGTGAGAGAGTGAGTGAGTGTGAGAGAGTGTGTGAGAGTCTGTGAGAGTGAGTGAGTGTGAGAGAGTGAGTGAGTGTGAGAGAGAGTGAGTGTGAGTGAGTGAGTGTGAGAGAGAGTGAGTGTGAGAGAGTGAGTGAGTGAGAGAGTGAGTGAGTGAGAGAGTGAGTGAGTGTGAGTGAGTGTGAGAGAGTGTGTGAGAGTATGTGAGAGTGAGTGAGTGTGAGAGAGTGAGTGTGTGTGTGAGTGTGAGACAGTGTGAGAGTGAGTGTGAGAGAGTGAGTGAGTGAGAGAGTGAGTGAGTGAGTGTGAGAGTGTGTGAGAGTGAGTGAGTGTGAGAGTGAGTGTGAGTGAGTGTAAGAGAGTGTGTGAGAGAGTGAGTGAGTGTGAGAGTGAGTGTGAGTGAGTGTGAGAGAGTGAGTGAGTGTGAGAGAGTGTGTGAGTGAGTGAGTGTGAGTGAGTGAGTGTGAGGGAGTGAGTATGTGAGAGAGTGAATGAGTGTGTGAGAGAGTGAGTGTGAGAGAGTGAGTGTGTGAGAGAGTGAGTGTGTGAGAGTCTGTGAGAGTGAGAGAGTGTGAGAGAGTGTGAGAGTGATAGAGTGTGAGAGTGAGTGAGTGTGAGAGAGTCTGTGAGAGTGAGTGTGAGAGAGTGAGTGTGAGAGAGTGAGTGTGAGAGAGTGAGTGAGTGTGAGAGAGTGTGTGAGAGAGTGTGAGAGAGTGAGTGAGTGTCAGGGTAAACTGAGAGTGAATCCCAAGTCAGGGTAAACTGACTCGGTGCCGTTTGGTGAGGGTCAGGATTTCGCCAACGCGGCTGTCGAGGAACTCGCTGGAATCCTCGCTCGCTACGGCACTCAGAACGTGTCCCGTTCAATCGCCTTCTTCAGCTTTCAGCTGATAATTCTGGAAACTGAGAACTTTGTTCCAATTCAGGCCCAAAGGATAAATTAAAAACCCTCACCCACCTCAAGGCCATTGGTGGGGTGGAGCCATTCAGCCCCTCTCGAGCCTGTTACACAGGAACAGGAGGAGGCCCATTCAGCCCCTCTCGAGCCTGTTGCACAGGTACAGGAGGAGGCCCATTCAGCCCCTCTCGAGCCTGTTACACAGGAACAGGAGGAGGCCCATTCAGCCCCTCTCGAACCTGTTACACAGGAACAGGAGGAGGCCCATTCAGCCACTCTCGAGCCTGTTACACAGGAACAGGAGGAGGCCCATTCAGACCCTTCTCGAGCATATTACACTGGAACAGGTGGAGGACCATTCAGCCCTTCTCGAGCCTGTTACACTGGAACAGGAGGAGGCCCATTCAGCCCCTCTCGAGCCTGTTACACTGGAACAGGAGGAGGCCTATTCAGCCCCTCTCGAGCCTGTTACACAGGAACAGGAGGAGGCCCATTCAGACCCTTCTCAAGCCTGTTACACAGGAACAGGAGGAGGCCCATTCAGCCCCTCTCAAGCCTGTTACACAGGTACAGGAGGAGACCCACTCAGCCCCTCTCGAGCCTGTTACACGGGAACAGGAGGAGGCCCATTCAGCCCCTCTCGAGCCTGTTATACAGGAGGAGGCCCATTCAGCCCCTCTCGAGCCTGTTACACAGGAACAGGAGGAGGCCCATTCAGCCCCTCTCGAGCCTGTTACGCAGGAACAGGAGGAGGCCCATTCAGCCCCTTCTCGAGCCTGTTACACTGGAACAGGTGGAGGCCCATTCAGCCCCTCTCGAGCCTGTTACACTGGAACAAGAGGAGGCCTATTTAGCCCCTTCTCGAGCCTGTTACACTGGAACAGGAGGAGGCCCATTCAGCCCCTTCTCAAACCTGTTACACAGGAACAGGAGGAGGCCAATTCAGCCCCTCTCAAGCCTGTTACACTGGAACAGAAGGAGGCCCATTAAGCCCCTCTCGAGCCTGTCACACTGGAACAGGAGGAGGCCCATTCAGCCCCTTTTCAAGCCTGTTACACAGGAACAGGAGGAGGCCCATTAAGCCCCTCTCGAGCCTGTTACGCAGGAACAGGAGGAGGCCCACTCAGCCCCTCTCGAGCCTGTTACACGGGAACAGGAGGAGGCCCATTCAGCCCCTCTCGAGCCTGTTATACAGGAGGAGGCCCATTCAGCCCCTCTCGAGCCTGTTACACAGGAACAGGAGGAGGCCCATTCAGCCCCTCTCGAGCCTGTTACGCAGGAACAGGAGGAGGCCCATTCAGCCCCTTCTCGAGCCTGTTACACTGGAACAGGTGGAGGCCCATTCAGCCCCTCTCGAGCCTGTTACACTGGAACAAGAGGAGGCCTATTTAGCCCCTTCTCGAGCCTGTTACACTGGAACAGGAGGAGGCCCATTCAGCCCCTTCTCAAACCTGTTACACAGGAACAGGAGGAGGCCAATTCAGCCCCTCTCAAGCCTGTTACACTGGAACAGAAGGAGGCCCATTAAGCCCCTCTCGAGCCTGTCACACTGGAACAGGAGGAGGCCCATTCAGCCCCTTTTCAAGCCTGTTACACAGGAACAGGAGGAGGCCCATTAAGCCCCTCTCGAGCCTGTTACGCAGGAACAGGAGGAGGCCCATTCAGCCCCTCTCGAGCCTGTTACACTAGAACAGGAGGAGACCCACTCAGCCCCTCTCGAGCCTGTTACACGGGAACAGGAGGAGGCCCATTCAGCCCCTCTCGAGCCTGTTATACAGGAACAGGAGGAGGCCCATTCAGCCCCTCTCGAGCCTGTTACACAGGAACAGGAGGAGGCCCATTCAGCCCCTCTCGAGCCTGTTACGCAGGAACAGGAGGAGGCCCATTCAGCCCCCTCGAGCATGTTACACTGGAACAGGAGGAGGCCCATTCAGCCCCTTCTCGAGCCTGTTACACTGGAACAGGAGGAGGCCCATTCAGCCCCTCTCGAGCCTGTTACACTGGAACAAGAGGAGGCCTATTTAGCCCCTTCTCGAGCCTGTTACACTGGAACAGGAGGAGGCCCATTCAGCCCCTTCTCAAACCTGTTACACAGGAACAGGAGGAGGCCAATTCAGCCCCTCTCAAGCCTGTTACACTGGAACAGGAGGAGGCCCATTAAGCCCCTCTCGAGCCTGTTACACTGGAACAGGAGGAGGCCCATTCAGCCATTTTTCAAGCCTGTTACACAGGAACAGGAGGAGGCCCATTCAGCCCCTTCTCGAGCCTGTTACACAGGAACAGGAGGAGGCCTATTCAGCCCCACTCGAGCCTGTTACACTGGAACAGGAGGAGGCCCATTCAGCCCCTCTCGAGCCTGTTACACTGGAAAAGGAGGAGGCCCATTCAGCCCCTCTCGAGCCTGTTACGCAGGAACAGGAGGAGGCCCATTCAGCCCCTGTCGAGCTTGTTACACAGGAACAGGAGGAGGCCCATTCAGCCCCTTCTCGAGCCTGTTGCACAGGAACAGGAGGAGGCCCATTCAGCCCCTCTCGAGTCTGTTACACTGGAATGAGGGGCGAGCTGGGGGAGTGACACATTCGGACGCTCTGTGGGAATGTGAGGTCCCAGTGTGTGTGGTGGGGATGGGGTGATGTGGTGACCTGCACTCTGTACGATCTCTGTCCTGGTAAAGTATGCGGACAAACTGACCCTCTCCCTTTCTCATCACAGTTTCCCCGGCTCCAGCTCGAGGTGGGGGCGCGACGGAGGGTGAGTATCGAGGGAAGGGGCAAGTCAGAATTTCAATGTGTGATAGTAACGGGGCCTAGGTAGGGGAGGAGCTGTCCGTGGGCCCCCGATGGAGTCCGAGTTGCTATGACAACACACGTGCACCATGGCACACGTTAGAGCTCGGTCTCATTTCGGGGGGAAAGCATCACCGGGGGAAGGCTCACGTAGCCGAAGGTCCCGGCCTCTCGCTCCAATAGGGCTAGAAGAGCAAACCTCTGCAGAGCGAACATCAATTTGCACCGCAGGTGAGGAGAGTGCTGATCGGGTTAGCACTGCGACTGAGGGGGAGGCAGCAGTCCTTGCGTAAGCCACAGTTATCGGCAAAACATTGTCCAACATCAGAGCTGGTGATGGACTCCGATCAGGAACGCACGCAAATACGAGCAGGAGGAGGCCATTCTGCCCATCCAACATTCAATATGGTCATGGCTGATCTCCCTCCGGACTTAACTCCACCGTCCTGCCCATTCTCTTATTTTAAATATATTTTATTCCAAACTTATTTGAAAAGTACAAAAACATGAATAACCCGGGGTACTCACTCCCCAACTCACAGTTTTACAGCCGGTACAAATGTTATCCTTTCTCATCCCCTCACGATGAACAATTCCTCAAATATGGTCATGAACGGTCCCCACCGTGTGTCAACGCCCTCCGCTGACCCCCTCAGTTCAAACTTAATTGTCTCCACCCGGAGTGAGTAGGATAGATCCCCCAGCCAGGCCGCCCCCCTGCGGCCTATACGATCTCCATGCCAATAAATGCCTCCGCCGGGCAGTCAGAGAGGCGAAGGCCACGACCTCGGCCTTATCCCCTCCATCAGCTCCGGCTTCTCCGACATCCCCCAAATCGCCACCAACGTGTCCGGCCCGACCTTCGCCCCCACTATGATTGTTAGAATCTCGAACACTCCCGCCCAGTATCGCTCTAACGTCTCACACCCCCGGAACATGTGTGCGTGATTCGCTGGCCCCCGCCCACACCTCTCACTCTCGTCTGCTCCCCCCTGAAAGAACCCACTCATTCTCGCCCGAGTCATGTGCACCACCTTAAACTCTATCAAACTACATCCTCGCACACGAGGAGATCAAATTCACCCTACGCAGGGCCTCACTCCCCATCCTATCTTTCTCCCCAACTCCTCCTCCCTTTTCTACTTGCTCCTCACCACCTGCCCACCCCCCTGCTCCCCCAGCCACCCAGATATGTCCCAATCTTACCCTCCCCCTCCGCATCCAGAAGCAGCAGCTGGTCCAGAAGGACATATTTTGGCTTAAACGCGTGGTTCTCGCATAACGATGTTAGCACAGACATCCCCTCCACCCTGAAGTGGCCCCGCACTTTGGGGGTGCTGGGGGGATACTGCCCATGTGCGTATGTGTGTGTGTGTGGGCGGTGACATTGCCCATGGGTGGGGGTGGGTGGGGGATGAGGGAGGGACCCACGAGCTGATCTAGGGATCGGGCTCCCTTTCAGAATGGCTGCCCGATCTCTGAGGAGTGGGTTTGCCGGTGGGATCAGCTCCCCAGTGATGACAATAATGGGCTCGCCGGGTGAGGGAATCCCAAGTCAGGGTAAACTGACTCGGTGCCGTTTGGTGAGGGTCAGGATTTCGCCAACGCGGCTGTCGAGGAACTCGCTGGAATCCTCGCTCGCTACGGCACTCAGAACGTGTCCCGTTCAATCGCCTTCTTCAGCTTTCAGCTGATAATTCTGGAAACTGAGAACTTTGTTCCAATTCAGGCCCAAAGGATAAATTAAAAACCCTCACCCACCTCAAGGCCATTGGTGGGGTGGAGCCATTCAGCCCCTCTCGAGCCTGTTACACAGGAACAGGAGGAGGCCCATTCAGCCCCTTGACTCTGTAACTCAGGAACAGGAGGAGGCCCATTCAGCCCCTCTCGAGCCTGTTACACAGGAACAGGAGGAGGCCCATTCAGCCCTTTCTCGAGCCTGTTGCACAGGTACAGGAGGAGGCCCATTCAGCCCCTCTCGAGCCTGTTACACAGGAACAGGAGGAGGCCCATTCAGCCCCTCTCGAGCCTGTTACACTGGAACAGGAGGAGGCCCATTCAGCCCCTCTCGAGCCTGTTACACAGGAACAGGAGGAGGCCCATTCAGCCCCTCTCGAGCCTGTTATACAGGAGGATGCCCATTCAGCCCCTCTCGAGCCTGTTACACAGGAACAGGAGGAGGCCCATTCAGCCCCTCTCGAGCCTGTTACACTGGAACAAGAGGAGGCCTATTTAGCCCCTTCTCGAGCCTGTTACACTGGAACAGGAGGAGGCCCATTCAGCCCCTTCTCAAACCTGTTACACAGGAACAGGAGGAGGCCAATTCAGCCCCTCTCAAGCCTGTTACACTGGAACAGGAGGAGGCCCATTAAGCCCCTCTCGAGCCTGTCACACTGGAACAGGAGGAGGCCCATTCAGCCCCTTTTCAAGCCTGTTCCACAGGAACAGGAGGAGGCCCATTCAGCCCCTCTCGAGTCTGTTACACAGGAACAGGAGGAGGCCCATTCAGCCCCTCTCGAGCCTGTTACGCAGGAACAGGAGGAGGCCCATTCAGCCCCTCTCGAGCATGTTACACAGGAACAGGAGGAGGCCCATTCAGCCCCTCTCGAGCCTGTTATACAGGAGGATGCCCATTCAGCCCCTCTCGAGCCTGTTACACAGGAACAGGAGGAGGCCCATTCAGCCCCTCTCGAGCCTGTTACACTGGAACAAGAGGAGGCCTATTTAGCCCCTTCTCGAGCCTGTTACACTGGAACAGGAGGAGGCCCATTCAGCCCCTTTTCAAGCCTGTTCCACAGGAACAGGAGGAGGCCCATTCAGCCCCTCTCGAGTCTGTTACACAGGAACAGGAGGAGGCCCATTCAGCCCCTCTCGAGCCTGTTACGCAGGAACAGGAGGAGGCCCATTCAGCCCCTCTCGAGCATGTTACACAGGAACAGGAGGAGGCCCATTCAGCCCCTCTCGAGCCTGTTACGCAGGAACAGGAGGAGACTCACTCAGCCCCACTCGAGCCTGTTACACGGGAAAAGGAGGAGGCCCATTCAGCCCCTCTCGAGCTTGTTATACAGGAACAGGAGGAGACCCATTCAGCCCCTCTCGAGCCTGTTACACAGGAACAGGAGGAGGCCCATTCAGCCCCTCTCGAGCATGTTACACTGGAACAGGAGGAGGCTCATTCAGCCCCTTCTCGAGCCTGTTACACTGGAACAGGAGGAGGCCCATTCAGCCCCTCTCGAGCCTGTTACACTGGAACAAGAGGAGGCCTATTTAGCCCCTTCTCGAGCCTGTTACACTGGAACAGGAGGATGCCCATTCAGCCCCTTCTCAAACCTGTTACACAGGAACAGGAGGAGGCCAATTCAGCCCCTCTCAAGCCTGTTACACTGGAACAGGAGGAGCCCCATTAAGCCCCTCTCGAGCCTGTTACACTGGAACAGGAGGAGGCCCATTCAGCCCCTTTTCAAGCCTGTTACACAGGAACAGGAGGAGGCCCATTAAGCCCCTTCTCGAGCCTGTTACACAGGAACAGGAGGAGGCCCATTCAGCCCCTTCTCGAGCCTGTTACACAGGAACAGGAGGAGGCCCATTCAGCCCCTCTCGAGCCTGTTACACTGGAATGAGGGGCGAGCTGGGGGAGTGACACATTCGGACGCTCTGTGGGAATGTGAGGTCCCAGTGTGTGTGGTGGGGATGGGGTGATGTGGTGACCTGCACTCTGTACGATCTCTGTCCTGGTAAAGTATCTGGACAAACTGACCCTCTCCCTTTCTCATCACAGTTTCCCCGGCTCCAGCTCGAGGTGGGGGCGCGACGGAGGGTGAGTATCGAGGGAAGGGGCAAGTCAGAATTTCAATGTGTGATAGTAACGGGGCCTAGGTAGGGGAGGAGCTGTCCGTGGGCCCCTGATGGAGTCCGAGTTGCTATGACAACACACGTGCACCATGGCACACGTTAGAGCTCGGTCTCATTTCGGGGGGAAAGCATCACCGGGGGAAGGCTCACGTAGCCGAAGGTCCCGGCCTCTCGCTCCAATAGGGCTAGAAGAGCAAACCTCTGCAGAGCGAACATCAATTTGCACCGCAGGTGAGGAGAGTGCTGATCGGGTTAGCACTGCGACTGAGGGGGAGGCAGCAGTCCTTGCATAAGCCACAGTTATCGGCAAAACATTGTCCAACATCAGAGCTGGTGATGGACTCCGATCAGGAACGCACGCAAATACGAGCAGGAGGAGGCCATTCTGCCCATCCAACATTCAATATGGTCATGGCTGATCTCCCTCCGGACTTAACTCCACCGTCCTGCCCATTCTCTTATTTTAAATATATTTTATTCCAAACTTATTTGAAAAGTACAAAAACATGAATAACCCGGGGTACTCACTCCCCAACTCACAGTTTTACAGCCGGTACAAATGTTATCCTTTCTCATCCCCTCACGATGTACAATTCCTCAAATATGGTCATGATCAGTCCCCACCGTGTGTCAAAGCCCTCCGCTGACCCCCTCAGTTCAAACTTAATTGTCTCCACCCGGAGTGAGTAGGATAGATCCCCCAGCCAGGCCGCCCCCCTGCGGCCTATACGACCTCCATGCCAATAAATGTCTCCGCCGGGCAGTCAGAGAGGCGAAGGCCACGACCTCGGCCTTCCTCCCCTCCATCAGCTCCGGCTTCTCCGACATCCCCCAAATCGCCACCAACGTGTCCGGCCCGACCTTCGCCCCCACTATGATTGTTAGAATCTCGAACGCTCCCGCCCAGTATCGCTCTAACGTCTCACACCCCCGGAACATGTGTGCGTGATTCACTGGCCCCCGCCCACACCTCTCACTCTCGTCTGCTCCCCCCTGAAAGAACCCACTCATTCTCGCCCGAGTCATGTGCACCACCTTAAACTCGATCAAACTCATCCTCGCACACGAGGAGATCAAATTCACCCTACGCAGGGCCTCACTCCCCATCCTATCTTTCTCCCCAACTCCTCCTCCCTTTTCTACTTGCTCCTCACCACCTGCCCACCCCCCTGCTCCCCCAGCCACCCAGATATGTCCCAATCTTACCCTCCCCCTCCGCATCCAGAAGCAGCAGCTGGTCCAGAAGACATATTTTGGCTTAAACGCGTGGTTCTCGCATAACGATGTTAGCACAGACATCCCCTCCACCCTGAAGTGGCCCCGCACTTTGGGGGTGCTGGGGGGATACTGCCCATGTGCGTATGTGTGTGTGTGTGGGCGGTGACATTGCCCATGGGTGGGGGTGGGTGGGGGATGAGGGAGGGACCCACGAGCTGATCTAGGGATCGGGCTCCCTTTCAGAATGGCTGCCCGATCTCTGAGGAGTGGGTTTGCCGGTGGGATCAGCTCCCCAGTGATGACAATAATGGGCTCGCCGGGTGAGGGAATCCCAAGTCAGGGTAAACTGACTCGGTGCCGTTTGGTGAGGGTCAGGATTTCGCCAACGCGGCTGTCGAGGAACTCGCTGGAATCCTCGCTCGCTACGGCACTCAGAACGTGTCCCGTTCAATCGCCTTCTTCAGCTTTCAGCTGATAATTCTGGAAACTGAGAACTTTGTTCCAATTCAGGCCCAAAGGATAAATTAAAAACCCTCACCCACCTCAAGGCCATTGGTGGGGTGGAGCCATTCAGCCCCTCTCGAGCCTGTTACACAGGAACAGGAGGAGGCCCATTCAGCCCCTTGACTCTGTAACTCAGGAACAGGAGGAGGCCCATTCAGCCCCTCTCGAGCCTGTTACACAGGAACAGGAGGAGGCCCATTCAGCCCTTTCTCGAGCCTGTTGCACAGGTACAGGAGGAGGCCCATTCAGCCCCTCTCGAGCCTGTTACACAGGAACAGGAGGAGGCCCATTCAGCCCCTCTCGAGCCTGTTACACTGGAACAGGAGGAGGCCCATTCAGCCCCTCTCGAGCCTGTTACACAGGAACAGGAGGAGGCCCATTCAGCCCCTCTCGAGCCTGTTATACAGGAGGATGCCCATTCAGCCCCTCTCGAGCCTGTTACACAGGAACAGGAGGAGGCCCATTCAGCCCCTCTCGAGCCTGTTACACTGGAACAAGAGGAGGCCTATTTAGCCCCTTCTCGAGCCTGTTACACTGGAACAGGAGGAGGCCCATTCAGCCCCTTCTCAAACCTGTTACACAGGAACAGGAGGAGGCCAATTCAGCCCCTCCCAAGCCTGTTACACTGGAACAGGAGGAGGCCCATTAAGCCCCTCTCGAGCCTGTCACACTGGAACAGGAGGAGGCCCATTCAGCCCCTTTTCAAGCCTGTTCCACAGGAACAGGAGGAGGCCCATTCAGCCCCTCTCGAGTCTGTTACACAGGAACAGGAGGAGGCCCATTCAGCCCCTCTCGAGCCTGTTACGCAGGAACAGGAGGAGGCCCATTCAGCCCCTCTCGAGCATGTTACACAGGAACAGGAGGAGGCCCATTCAGCCCCTCTCGAGCCTGTTACGCAGGAACAGGAGGAGACTCACTCAGCCCCACTCGAGCCTGTTACACGGGAAAAGGAGGAGGCCCATTCAGCCCCTCTCGAGCTTGTTATACAGGAACAGGAGGAGACCCATTCAGCCCCTCTCGAGCCTGTTACACAGGAACAGGAGGAGGCCCATTCAGCCCCTCTCGAGCATGTTACACTGGAACAGGAGGAGGCTCATTCAGCCCCTTCTCGAGCCTGTTACACTGGAACAGGAGGAGGCCCATTCAGCCCCTCTCGAGCCTGTTACACTGGAACAAGAGGAGGCCTATTTAGCCCCTTCTCGAGCCTGTTACACTGGAACAGGAGGATGCCCATTCAGCCCCTTCTCAAACCTGTTACACAGGAACAGGAGGAGGCCAATTCAGCCCCTCTCAAGCCTGTTACACTGGAACAGGAGGAGCCCCATTAAGCCCCTCTCGAGCCTGTTACACTGGAACAGGAGGAGGCCCATTCAGCCCCTTTTCAAGCCTGTTACACAGGAACAGGAGGAGGCCCATTAAGCCCCTTCTCGAGCCTGTTACACAGGAACAGGAGGAGGCCCATTCAGCCCCTTCTCGAGCCTGTTACACAGGAACAGGAGGAGGCCCATTCAGCCCCTCTCGAGCCTGTTACACTGGAATGAGGGGCGAGCTGGGGGAGTGACACATTCGGACGCTCTGTGGGAATGTGAGGTCCCAGTGTGTGTGGTGGGGATGGGGTGATGTGGTGACCTGCACTCTGTACGATCTCTGTCCTGGTAAAGTATCTGGACAAACTGACCCTCTCCCTTTCTCATCACAGTTTCCCCGGCTCCAGCTCGAGGTGGGGGCGCGACGGAGGGTGAGTATCGAGGGAAGGGGCAAGTCAGAATTTCAATGTGTGATAGTAACGGGGCCTAGGTAGGGGAGGAGCTGTCCGTGGGCCCCTGATGGAGTCCGAGTTGCTATGACAACACACGTGCACCATGGCACACGTTAGAGCTCGGTCTCATTTCGGGGGGAAAGCATCACCGGGGGAAGGCTCACGTAGCCGAAGGTCCCGGCCTCTCGCTCCAATAGGGCTAGAAGAGCAAACCTCTGCAGAGCGAACATCAATTTGCACCGCAGGTGAGGAGAGTGCTGATCGGGTTAGCACTGCGACTGAGGGGGAGGCAGCAGTCCTTGCATAAGCCACAGTTATCGGCAAAACATTGTCCAACATCAGAGCTGGTGATGGACTCCGATCAGGAACGCACGCAAATACGAGCAGGAGGAGGCCATTCTGCCCATCCAACATTCAATATGGTCATGGCTGATCTCCCTCCGGACTTAACTCCACCGTCCTGCCCATTCTCTTATTTTAAATATATTTTATTCCAAACTTATTTGAAAAGTACAAAAACATGAATAACCCGGGGTACTCACTCCCCAACTCACAGTTTTACAGCCGGTACAAATGTTATCCTTTCTCATCCCCTCACGATGTACAATTCCTCAAATATGGTCATGATCAGTCCCCACCGTGTGTCAAAGCCCTCCGCTGACCCCCTCAGTTCAAACTTAATTGTCTCCACCCGGAGTGAGTAGGATAGATCCCCCAGCCAGGCCGCCCCCCTGCGGCCTATACGACCTCCATGCCAATAAATGTCTCCGCCGGGCAGTCAGAGAGGCGAAGGCCACGACCTCGGCCTTCCTCCCCTCCATCAGCTCCGGCTTCTCCGACATCCCCCAAATCGCCACCAACGTGTCCGGCCCGACCTTCGCCCCCACTATGATTGTTAGAATCTCGAACGCTCCCGCCCAGTATCGCTCTAACGTCTCACACCCCCGGAACATGTGTGCGTGATTCACTGGCCCCCGCCCACACCTCTCACTCTCGTCTGCTCCCCCCTGAAAGAACCCACTCATTCTCGCCCGAGTCATGTGCACCACCTTAAACTCGATCAAACTCATCCTCGCACACGAGGAGATCAAATTCACCCTACGCAGGGCCTCACTCCCCATCCTATCTTTCTCCCCAACTCCTCCTCCCTTTTCTACTTGCTCCTCACCACCTGCCCACCCCCCTGCTCCCCCAGCCACCCAGATATGTCCCAATCTTACCCTCCCCCTCCGCATCCAGAAGCAGCAGCTGGTCCAGAAGACATATTTTGGCTTAAACGCGTGGTTCTCGCATAACGATGTTAGCACAGACATCCCCTCCACCCTGAAGTGGCCCCGCACTTTGGGGGTGCTGGGGGGATACTGCCCATGTGCGTATGTGTGTGTGTGTGGGCGGTGACATTGCCCATGGGTGGGGGTGGGTGGGGGATGAGGGAGGGACCCACGAGCTGATCTAGGGATCGGGCTCCCTTTCAGAATGGCTGCCCGATCTCTGAGGAGTGGGTTTGCCGGTGGGATCAGCTCCCCAGTGATGACAATAATGGGCTCGCCGGGTGAGGGAATCCCAAGTCAGGGTAAACTGACTCGGTGCCGTTTGGTGAGGGTCAGGATTTCGCCAACGCGGCTGTCGAGGAACTCGCTGGAATCCTCGCTCGCTACGGCACTCAGAACGTGTCCCGTTCAATCGCCTTCTTCAGCTTTCAGCTGATAATTCTGGAAACTGAGAACTTTGTTCCAATTCAGGCCCAAAGGATAAATTAAAAACCCTCACCCACCTCAAGGCCATTGGTGGGGTGGAGCCATTCAGCCCCTCTCGAGCCTGTTACACAGGAACAGGAGGAGGCCCATTCAGCCCCTTGACTCTGTAACTCAGGAACAGGAGGAGGCCCATTCAGCCCCTCTCGAGCCTGTTACACAGGAACAGGAGGAGGCCCATTCAGCCCTTTCTCGAGCCTGTTGCACAGGTACAGGAGGAGGCCCATTCAGCCCCTCTCGAGCCTGTTACACAGGAACAGGAGGAGGCCCATTCAGCCCCTCTCGAGCCTGTTACACTGGAACAGGAGGAGGCCCATTCAGCCCCTCTCGAGCCTGTTACACAGGAACAGGAGGAGGCCCATTCAGCCCCTCTCGAGCCTGTTATACAGGAGGATGCCCATTCAGCCCCTCTCGAGCCTGTTACACAGGAACAGGAGGAGGCCCATTCAGCCCCTCTCGAGCCTGTTACACTGGAACAAGAGGAGGCCTATTTAGCCCCTTCTCGAGCCTGTTACACTGGAACAGGAGGAGGCCCATTCAGCCCCTTCTCAAACCTGTTACACAGGAACAGGAGGAGGCCAATTCAGCCCCTCCCAAGCCTGTTACACTGGAACAGGAGGAGGCCCATTAAGCCCCTCTCGAGCCTGTCACACTGGAACAGGAGGAGGCCCATTCAGCCCCTTTTCAAGCCTGTTCCACAGGAACAGGAGGAGGCCCATTCAGCCCCTCTCGAGTCTGTTACACAGGAACAGGAGGAGGCCCATTCAGCCCCTCTCGAGCCTGTTACGCAGGAACAGGAGGAGGCCCATTCAGCCCCTCTCGAGCATGTTACACAGGAACAGGAGGAGGCCCATTCAGCCCCTCTCGAGCCTGTTACGCAGGAACAGGAGGAGACTCACTCAGCCCCACTCGAGCCTGTTACACGGGAAAAGGAGGAGGCCCATTCAGCCCCTCTCGAGCTTGTTATACAGGAACAGGAGGAGACCCATTCAGCCCCTCTCGAGCCTGTTACACAGGAACAGGAGGAGGCCCATTCAGCCCCTCTCGAGCATGTTACACTGGAACAGGAGGAGGCTCATTCAGCCCCTTCTCGAGCCTGTTACACTGGAACAGGAGGAGGCCCATTCAGCCCCTCTCGAGCCTGTTACACTGGAACAAGAGGAGGCCTATTTAGCCCCTTCTCGAGCCTGTTACACTGGAACAGGAGGATGCCCATTCAGCCCCTTCTCAAACCTGTTACACAGGAACAGGAGGAGGCCAATTCAGCCCCTCTCAAGCCTGTTACACTGGAACAGGAGGAGCCCCATTAAGCCCCTCTCGAGCCTGTTACACTGGAACAGGAGGAGGCCCATTCAGCCCCTTTTCAAGCCTGTTACACAGGAACAGGAGGAGGCCCATTAAGCCCCTTCTCGAGCCTGTTACACAGGAACAGGAGGAGGCCCATTCAGCCCCTTCTCGAGCCTGTTACACAGGAACAGGAGGAGGCCCATTCAGCCCCTCTCGAGCCTGTTACACTGGAATGAGGGGCGAGCTGGGGGAGTGACACATTCGGACGCTCTGTGGGAATGTGAGGTCCCAGTGTGTGTGGTGGGGATGGGGTGATGTGGTGACCTGCACTCTGTACGATCTCTGTCCTGGTAAAGTATCTGGACAAACTGACCCTCTCCCTTTCTCATCACAGTTTCCCCGGCTCCAGCTCGAGGTGGGGGCGCGACGGAGGGTGAGTATCGAGGGAAGGGGCAAGTCAGAATTTCAATGTGTGATAGTAACGGGGCCTAGGTAGGGGAGGAGCTGTCCGTGGGCCCCTGATGGAGTCCGAGTTGCTATGACAACACACGTGCACCATGGCACACGTTAGAGCTCGGTCTCATTTCGGGGGGAAAGCATCACCGGGGGAAGGCTCACGTAGCCGAAGGTCCCGGCCTCTCGCTCCAATAGGGCTAGAAGAGCAAACCTCTGCAGAGCGAACATCAATTTGCACCGCAGGTGAGGAGAGTGCTGATCGGGTTAGCACTGCGACTGAGGGGGAGGCAGCAGTCCTTGCATAAGCCACAGTTATCGGCAAAACATTGTCCAACATCAGAGCTGGTGATGGACTCCGATCAGGAACGCACGCAAATACGAGCAGGAGGAGGCCATTCTGCCCATCCAACATTCAATATGGTCATGGCTGATCTCCCTCCGGACTTAACTCCACCGTCCTGCCCATTCTCTTATTTTAAATATATTTTATTCCAAACTTATTTGAAAAGTACAAAAACATGAATAACCCGGGGTACTCACTCCCCAACTCACAGTTTTACAGCCGGTACAAATGTTATCCTTTCTCATCCCCTCACGATGTACAATTCCTCAAATATGGTCATGATCAGTCCCCACCGTGTGTCAAAGCCCTCCGCTGACCCCCTCAGTTCAAACTTAATTGTCTCCACCCGGAGTGAGTAGGATAGATCCCCCAGCCAGGCCGCCCCCCTGCGGCCTATACGACCTCCATGCCAATAAATGTCTCCGCCGGGCAGTCAGAGAGGCGAAGGCCACGACCTCGGCCTTCCTCCCCTCCATCAGCTCCGGCTTCTCCGACATCCCCCAAATCGCCACCAACGTGTCCGGCCCGACCTTCGCCCCCACTATGATTGTTAGAATCTCGAACGCTCCCGCCCAGTATCGCTCTAACGTCTCACACCCCCGGAACATGTGTGCGTGATTCACTGGCCCCCGCCCACACCTCTCACTCTCGTCTGCTCCCCCCTGAAAGAACCCACTCATTCTCGCCCGAGTCATGTGCACCACCTTAAACTCGATCAAACTCATCCTCGCACACGAGGAGATCAAATTCACCCTACGCAGGGCCTCACTCCCCATCCTATCTTTCTCCCCAACTCCTCCTCCCTTTTCTACTTGCTCCTCACCACCTGCCCACCCCCCTGCTCCCCCAGCCACCCAGATATGTCCCAATCTTACCCTCCCCCTCCGCATCCAGAAGCAGCAGCTGGTCCAGAAGACATATTTTGGCTTAAACGCGTGGTTCTCGCATAACGATGTTAGCACAGACATCCCCTCCACCCTGAAGTGGCCCCGCACTTTGGGGGTGCTGGGGGGATACTGCCCATGTGCGTATGTGTGTGTGTGTGGGCGGTGACATTGCCCATGGGTGGGGGTGGGTGGGGGATGAGGGAGGGACCCACGAGCTGATCTAGGGATCGGGCTCCCTTTCAGAATGGCTGCCCGATCTCTGAGGAGTGGGTTTGCCGGTGGGATCAGCTCCCCAGTGATGACAATAATGGGCTCGCCGGGTGAGGGAATCCCAAGTCAGGGTAAACTGACTCGGTGCCGTTTGGTGAGGGTCAGGATTTCGCCAACGCGGCTGTCGAGGAACTCGCTGGAATCCTCGCTCGCTACGGCACTCAGAACGTGTCCCGTTCAATCGCCTTCTTCAGCTTTCAGCTGATAATTCTGGAAACTGAGAACTTTGTTCCAATTCAGGCCCAAAGGATAAATTAAAAACCCTCACCCACCTCAAGGCCATTGGTGGGGTGGAGCCATTCAGCCCCTCTCGAGCCTGTTACACAGGAACAGGAGGAGGCCCATTCAGCCCCTTGACTCTGTAACTCAGGAACAGGAGGAGGCCCATTCAGCCCCTCTCGAGCCTGTTACACAGGAACAGGAGGAGGCCCATTCAGCCCTTTCTCGAGCCTGTTGCACAGGTACAGGAGGAGGCCCATTCAGCCCCTCTCGAGCCTGTTACACAGGAACAGGAGGAGGCCCATTCAGCCCCTCTCGAGCCTGTTACACTGGAACAGGAGGAGGCCCATTCAGCCCCTCTCGAGCCTGTTACACAGGAACAGGAGGAGGCCCATTCAGCCCCTCTCGAGCCTGTTATACAGGAGGATGCCCATTCAGCCCCTCTCGAGCCTGTTACACAGGAACAGGAGGAGGCCCATTCAGCCCCTCTCGAGCCTGTTACACTGGAACAAGAGGAGGCCTATTTAGCCCCTTCTCGAGCCTGTTACACTGGAACAGGAGGAGGCCCATTCAGCCCCTTCTCAAACCTGTTACACAGGAACAGGAGGAGGCCAATTCAGCCCCTCCCAAGCCTGTTACACTGGAACAGGAGGAGGCCCATTAAGCCCCTCTCGAGCCTGTCACACTGGAACAGGAGGAGGCCCATTCAGCCCCTTTTCAAGCCTGTTCCACAGGAACAGGAGGAGGCCCATTCAGCCCCTCTCGAGTCTGTTACACAGGAACAGGAGGAGGCCCATTCAGCCCCTCTCGAGCCTGTTACGCAGGAACAGGAGGAGGCCCATTCAGCCCCTCTCGAGCATGTTACACAGGAACAGGAGGAGGCCCATTCAGCCCCTCTCGAGCCTGTTACGCAGGAACAGGAGGAGACTCACTCAGCCCCACTCGAGCCTGTTACACGGGAAAAGGAGGAGGCCCATTCAGCCCCTCTCGAGCTTGTTATACAGGAACAGGAGGAGACCCATTCAGCCCCTCTCGAGCCTGTTACACAGGAACAGGAGGAGGCCCATTCAGCCCCTCTCGAGCATGTTACACTGGAACAGGAGGAGGCTCATTCAGCCCCTTCTCGAGCCTGTTACACTGGAACAGGAGGAGGCCCATTCAGCCCCTCTCGAGCCTGTTACACTGGAACAAGAGGAGGCCTATTTAGCCCCTTCTCGAGCCTGTTACACTGGAACAGGAGGATGCCCATTCAGCCCCTTCTCAAACCTGTTACACAGGAACAGGAGGAGGCCAATTCAGCCCCTCTCAAGCCTGTTACACTGGAACAGGAGGAGCCCCATTAAGCCCCTCTCGAGCCTGTTACACTGGAACAGGAGGAGGCCCATTCAGCCCCTTTTCAAGCCTGTTACACAGGAACAGGAGGAGGCCCATTAAGCCCCTTCTCGAGCCTGTTACACAGGAACAGGAGGAGGCCCATTCAGCCCCTTCTCGAGCCTGTTACACAGGAACAGGAGGAGGCCCATTCAGCCCCTCTCGAGCCTGTTACACTGGAATGAGGGGCGAGCTGGGGGAGTGACACATTCGGACGCTCTGTGGGAATGTGAGGTCCCAGTGTGTGTGGTGGGGATGGGGTGATGTGGTGACCTGCACTCTGTACGATCTCTGTCCTGGTAAAGTATCTGGACAAACTGACCCTCTCCCTTTCTCATCACAGTTTCCCCGGCTCCAGCTCGAGGTGGGGGCGCGACGGAGGGTGAGTATCGAGGGAAGGGGCAAGTCAGAATTTCAATGTGTGATAGTAACGGGGCCTAGGTAGGGGAGGAGCTGTCCGTGGGCCCCTGATGGAGTCCGAGTTGCTATGACAACACACGTGCACCATGGCACACGTTAGAGCTCGGTCTCATTTCGGGGGGAAAGCATCACCGGGGGAAGGCTCACGTAGCCGAAGGTCCCGGCCTCTCGCTCCAATAGGGCTAGAAGAGCAAACCTCTGCAGAGCGAACATCAATTTGCACCGCAGGTGAGGAGAGTGCTGATCGGGTTAGCACTGCGACTGAGGGGGAGGCAGCAGTCCTTGCATAAGCCACAGTTATCGGCAAAACATTGTCCAACATCAGAGCTGGTGATGGACTCCGATCAGGAACGCACGCAAATACGAGCAGGAGGAGGCCATTCTGCCCATCCAACATTCAATATGGTCATGGCTGATCTCCCTCCGGACTTAACTCCACCGTCCTGCCCATTCTCTTATTTTAAATATATTTTATTCCAAACTTATTTGAAAAGTACAAAAACATGAATAACCCGGGGTACTCACTCCCCAACTCACAGTTTTACAGCCGGTACAAATGTTATCCTTTCTCATCCCCTCACGATGTACAATTCCTCAAATATGGTCATGATCAGTCCCCACCGTGTGTCAAAGCCCTCCGCTGACCCCCTCAGTTCAAACTTAATTGTCTCCACCCGGAGTGAGTAGGATAGATCCCCCAGCCAGGCCGCCCCCCTGCGGCCTATACGACCTCCATGCCAATAAATGTCTCCGCCGGGCAGTCAGAGAGGCGAAGGCCACGACCTCGGCCTTCCTCCCCTCCATCAGCTCCGGCTTCTCCGACATCCCCCAAATCGCCACCAACGTGTCCGGCCCGACCTTCGCCCCCACTATGATTGTTAGAATCTCGAACGCTCCCGCCCAGTATCGCTCTAACGTCTCACACCCCCGGAACATGTGTGCGTGATTCACTGGCCCCCGCCCACACCTCTCACTCTCGTCTGCTCCCCCCTGAAAGAACCCACTCATTCTCGCCCGAGTCATGTGCACCACCTTAAACTCGATCAAACTCATCCTCGCACACGAGGAGATCAAATTCACCCTACGCAGGGCCTCACTCCCCATCCTATCTTTCTCCCCAACTCCTCCTCCCTTTTCTACTTGCTCCTCACCACCTGCCCACCCCCCTGCTCCCCCAGCCACCCAGATATGTCCCAATCTTACCCTCCCCCTCCGCATCCAGAAGCAGCAGCTGGTCCAGAAGACATATTTTGGCTTAAACGCGTGGTTCTCGCATAACGATGTTAGCACAGACATCCCCTCCACCCTGAAGTGGCCCCGCACTTTGGGGGTGCTGGGGGGATACTGCCCATGTGCGTATGTGTGTGTGTGTGGGCGGTGACATTGCCCATGGGTGGGGGTGGGTGGGGGATGAGGGAGGGACCCACGAGCTGATCTAGGGATCGGGCTCCCTTTCAGAATGGCTGCCCGATCTCTGAGGAGTGGGTTTGCCGGTGGGATCAGCTCCCCAGTGATGACAATAATGGGCTCGCCGGGTGAGGGAATCCCAAGTCAGGGTAAACTGACTCGGTGCCGTTTGGTGAGGGTCAGGATTTCGCCGACGCGGCTGTCGAGGAACTCGCTGGAATCCTCGCTCGCTACGGCACTCAGAACGTGTCCCGTTCAATCGCCTTCTTCAGCTTTCAGCTGATAATTCTGGAAACTGAGAACTTTGTTCCAATTCAGGCCCAAAGGATAAATTAAAAACCCTCACCCACCTCAAGGCCATTGGTGGGGTGGAGCAATTCAGCCCCTCTCGAGCCTGTTACACAGGAACAGGAGGAGGCCCATTCAGCCCCTCTCGAGCATATTACACTGGAACAGGAGGAGGCCCATTCAGCCCCTCTCGAGCCTGTTACACTGGAACAGGAGGAGGCCCATTCAGCCCCTCTCGAGCCTGTTACACTGGAACAGGAGGAGGCCCATTCAGCCCCTCTCGAGCCTGTTACACAGGAACAGGAGGAGGCCCATTCAGCCCTTTCTCGAGCCTGTTACACTGGAACAGGAGGAGGCCCATTCAGACCCTTCTCGAGCCTGTTACACTGGAACAGGAGGAGGCCCATTCAGCCCCTCTCGAGCCTGTTACACTGGAACAAGAGGAGGCCTATTCAGCCCCTCTCGAGCCTGTTACACAGGAACAGGAGGAGGCCCATTCAGACCCTTCTCAAGCCTGTTACACAGGAACAGGAGGAGGCCCATTCAGCCCCTCTCAAGCCTGTTACACAGGTACAGGAGGAGACCCACTCAGCCCCTCTCGAGCCTGTTACACGGGAACAGGAGGAGGCCCATTCAGCCCCTCTCGAGCCTGTTATACAGGAGGAGGCCCATTCAGCCCCTCTCGAGCCTGTTACACAGGAACAGGAGGAGGCCCATTCAGCCCCTCTCGAGCCTGTTACGCAGGAACAGGAGGAGGCCCATTCAGCCCCTTCTCGAGCCTGTTACACTGGAACAGGTGGAGGCCCATTCAGCCCCTCTCGAGCCTGTTACACTGGAACAAGAGGAGGCCTATTTAGCCCCTTCTCGAGCCTGTTACACTGGAACAGGAGGAGGCCCATTCAGCCCCTTCTCAAACCTGTTACCCAGGAACAGGAGGAGGCCAATTCAGCCCCTCTCAAGCCTGTTACACTGGAACAGGAGGAGGCCCATTAAGCCCCTCTCGAGCCTGTCACACTGGAACAGGAGGAGGCCCATTCAGCCCCTCTCGAGCCTGTTACACTGGAACAGGAGGAGGCCCATTCAGCCCCTCTCGAGCCTGTTACACAGGAACAGGAGGAGGCCCATTCAGCCCCTCTCGAGCCTGTTACACAGGAACAGGAGGAGGCCCATTCAGCCCTTTCTCGAGCCTGTTACACAGGAACAGGAGGAGGCCCATTCAGCCCTTTCTCGAGCCTGTTACACTGGAACAGGAGGAGGCCCATTCAGACCCTTCTCGAGCCTGTTACACTGGAACAGGAGGAGGCCCATTCAGCCCCTCTCAAGCCTGTTACACAGGTACAGGAGGAGACCCACTCAGCCCCTCTCGAGCCTGTTACACGGGAACAGGAGGAGGCCCATTCAGCCCCTCTCGAGCCTGTTATACAGGAGGAGGCCCATTCAGCCCCTCTCGAGCCTGTTACACAGGAACAGGAGGAGGCCCATTCAGCCCCTCTCGAGCCTGTTACGCAGGAGCAGGAGGAGGCCCATTCAGCCCCTTCTCGAGCCTGTCACACTGGAACAGGCGGAGGCCCATTCAGCCCCTCTCGAGCCTGTTACACTGGAACAAGAGGAGGCCTATTTAGCCCCTTCTCGAGCCTGTTACACTGGAACAGGAGGAGGCCCATTCAGCCCCTTCTCAAACCTGTTACACAGGAACAGGAGGAGGCCAATTCAGCCCCTCTCAAGCCTGTTACACTGGAACAGGATGAGGCCCATTCAGCCCCTCTCGAGCCTGTCACACTGGAACAGGAGGAGGCCCATTCAGCCCTTTTTCAAGCCTGTTACACAGGAACAGGAGGAGGCCCATTCAGCCCTTTCTCGAGCCTGTTACACAGGAACAGGAGGAGGCCCATTCAGCCCCTTCTCGAGCCTGTTACACAGGAACAGGAGGAGGCCCATTCAGCCCCTCTCGAGCCTGTTACACTGGAAAAGGAGGAGGCCCATTCAGCCCCTCTCGAGTCTATTACACAGGAACAGGTGGAGGCCCATTCAGCCCCTCTCGAGCCTGTTACACAGGAACAGGAGGAGGCCCATTCAGCCCCTCTCGAGCCTGTTACACTGGAATGAGGGGCGAGCTGGGGGAGTGACACATTCGGACGCTCTGTGGGAATGTGAGGTCCCAGTGTGTGTGGTGGGGATGGGGTGATGTGGTGACCTGCACTCTGTACGATCTCTGTCCTGATAAAGTATCCGGACAAACTGACCCTCTCCCTTTCTCATCACAGTTTCCCCGGCTCCAGCTCGAGGTGGGGGCGCGACGGAGGGTGAGTATCGAGGGGAGGGGCAAGTCAGAATTTCAATGTGTGATAGTAACGGGGCCTAGGTAGGGGAGGAGCTGTCCGTGGGCCCCCGATGGAGTCCGAGTTGCTATGACAACACACGTGCACTATGGAACACATGTAGAGCTCAGTCGCATGTCGGGGGGAGAGCGTCACCGGGGGAAGGCTCACGTAGCCGAAGGTCCAATCGTGCCGATCTGTAAGAACACCGAACGTGTGCAGAGAGATCGGGTTAACACTCTGACTGAGGGGGAGGCAGCAGTCCTCGGATAAGCCACAGTTATCGGCAAAACATTGTCCAACTCCAGAGCCTGCAGATCGACTCTCTACAGGAACGAGGAACGCAGGCAAATGGGAGCAGGAGGAGGCCATTCAGCCCCTCAAACCCTCCCAGCCCCTTCGCCATCCGCAACCTTCCCATTGACCTCGGGCTCGACCTATCCACCCTCGGCTCCAGCACACAATCCAAGTCCGGGATCGCTCCCAGCAATCCTCTCACGAACCCCACGTCGTCCCAATCCGGTGCATATACATTCAACGGCGTCCCCTCCTGCACCCTGCTCACCATAACATATCTCCCTCCTGGGTCCCTCATGTCCTTCACAATCACAAACCCATCTTTCTACTCCAGGCCTACTCGCTACCCCCCCCTCACGGCTTCGAGTCGAACCCCGAGTGAAACACCTGACCCATCCCTACCAATGTCCAAGGGGGTGCTTTTGCTGACACTGTTGGGGAGGTTTTAAACTAATGTGGCAGGGGGATGGGAACAAGATTAAGAAGTTAGAGGTCAGTAAAGAGGCAGCAACTAAAGCCAGTAAGGCACTAGATAATAAACTCATTGTGACTAAGAGTAGACAGGGAAGAGATGATGAACGCAAAGGGACAGGTGGTCTGAGGTGCATTTGTTTCAATGCGAGAAGTGTAGCAGGTGAGGCAGATGAATTTAGGGCTTGGATTAGTACCTGGGAATATGCTGTTATTGGTATTACTGAGACTTGGTTGAGGGAAGGGCAAGACTGGCAACTAAATATCCCAGGGTACAGATGCTTCAGGACGGATAGAGAGGGAGATATAAGGGGTGGATGAGTTGCATTACTGGTCAGCGATGATATCACAGCTGTGATTAAGGAGGGCACGATGGGGGATTCGAGCACTGAGGCAATATGGGTAGAGCTAAGAAATAGGAAGGGTGCAGTAACATTGTTGGGACTTTACTACAGGCCTCCCAAAAGCGAGCGTGAAGTAGAGGTACAAATATGTAGACAGATTATAGAAAAATGTAGGAGCAATAGGGTGGTCGTGCTGGGAGATTTTAACTTCCCCAACATTGAATGGGACTCATGTAGTCTTGGAGGCGTAGATGGAGCAGAATTTGTAAAGAGCATCCAGGAGAGCTTTTTAGAGCAGTATGTAAATAGTCCAACTCGGGAAGGGGCCATACTGGACCTGGTATTGGGGCATGATCCCGGCCAGGTGGTTGAAGTTTCAGTCGGTGATTACTTTGGGAATAGCAATCACTATTCCGTAAGTTTTAGAATACTCATGGACAAAGACGAGAGTGGTCCTAAAGGAAGAGTGCTATACTGGGGAAAGGCCAAGTATAACAAAATTCGGCAGGAGCTGGGGAATGTGGATTGGGAGCAGCTGTTTCAGGGTAAATCCACATTTGAAATGTCGGAGTGTTTTGAGGAAAGTTTGATTAGAGTGCAGGACAGGCATGTCCCTGTGAAAATGAGGGATAGAAATGGCAAGATTAGGGAACCATGGATGACGGGTGGAATTGTGAGACTAGCTAAGATGAAAAAGGAAGCATACATAAGATCTAGGCGACTTAAAACTGATGAAGCTTTGGAGGAATATCGGGAAAGTAGGACAAATCTCAAACGCGCAATAAAGAGGGCTAAAAGGGGTCATGAAATATCTTTGGCTAACAGGGTTAAGGAAAATCCCAAAGCCTTTTATTCGTATATAAGGAGCAAGAGGGTAACTAGAGAAAGGATTGGCCCACTCAAAGACAAAAGAGGGAATTTATGCGCGGAGTCAGAAGAAATGGGTGAGATTCTTAATGAGTACTTTGCATCGGTATTCACCAAGCAGAGGGACATGATGGATGTTGAGGCTAGGGATGGATGTTTAAATACTCTAGGTCAAGTCGGCATAAGGAAGGGGGAGGTTTTGGGTATTCTAAAAGACATTAAGGTGGACAAGTCCCCAGGTCCGGATGAGATTCATCCCAGGTTACTGAGGGAAGCGAGGGACGAAATAGGAGGGCCTTAACAGATATCTTTACAGCATCCTTGAGCATGGGTGAGGTTCCGGAGGACTGGAGAATTACTAATGTTGTCCCTTTGTTTAAGAAGGGTAGCAGGGATAATCCAGGGAATTATAGACCTGTGAGCTTGACGCCAATGGTAGGCAAACTGTTGGAGGTGATACTGAGGGATAGGATCTATTCACATTTGGAAGAAAATAGACTGATCAGTGATAGGCAGCATGGTTTTGTGCAGGGAAGGTCATGTCTTAAAAACCTAATAGAATTCTTTGAGGAAGTGACAAAGTTAATTGATGAGGGAAGGGCTGTAGATGTCATATACATGGACTTCAGTAAGGCGTTTGATAAAGTTTCCCATGGCAGGTTGATGGAAAAAGTGAAGTCGTGTGGGGTTCAGGATGTACTAGCTAGATGGATAAAGAACTGGCTGGGCAACAGGAGACAGAGTAGTGGTGGAAGGGAGTGTCTCAAAATGGAGAAGGGTGACTAGTGGTGTTCCACAGGGATCTGTGCTCGGATTGTTGTTTGTGATATACAGAAATGATCTGGACGAAGGTATAGGTGGTCTGATTAGCAAGTTTGCAGATGATACTAAGATTGGTGGAGTTGCAGATAGCGAGGAGGACTGTCAGAGAATATAGCAAAATATGGATAGATTGGAGAGTTGGACAGAGAAATGACAGATGGAGTTCAATCCAGGCAAATGCGAGGTGATGCATTTTGGAAGATCTAATTCAAGAGCGGACTATACGGTCAATGGAAGAGTCCTGGGGAAAATTGATGTGCAGAGAGATCTGGGAGTTCAGGTCCATTGTACCCTGAAGGTGGCAACGCAGGTCGATAGAGTGGTCAAGAAGGCAGACAGCATGCTTGCCTTCATCGGACGGGGTATTGAGTACAAGAGTCGGCAGATCATGTTACAGTTGTATAAGGCTTTGGTTAGGCCACATTTGGAATACTGCGTGCAGTTCTGGTCGCCACATTACCAGAAGGATGTGGATGCTTTCGGGAGGGTGCAGAGGAGGTTCACCAGGATGTTGCCTGGTATGGAGGGTGCTAGCTATGAAGAAAGGTTGAGTAGATTAGGATTGTTTTCATTGGAAAGACGGAGGTTGAGGGGACACCTGATTGAGGTCTACAAAATTATGAGAGGTATGGACAGAGTGGTTAGCAACAAGCTTTTTCCAAGAGTGGGGGTGTCAATTACAAGTGGTCACGATTTCAAGGTGAGAGGGCGAATTTAAGGGAGATGTGCGTGGAAAGTTTCTTACGCAGAGGGTGGTGGGTGCCTGGAACGCATTGCCAGCGGAGGTGGTAGAGGCGGGCACGATAGCAACATTTAAGATGCATCAGGACAGATACATGAACGGGCGGGGAATAGAGGTAAGTAGATCCTTGGAAAATAGGTGACACGTTTAGATAAAGGATCTGGATCGGCGCAGGCTGGGAGGGCCGAAGGGACTGTTCCTGTGCTGTAATTTTCTTTGCTCTTTGTTCTTCCTCAGCCTAACCTCGTCCCTCACGCGGAGGTGCGACCTCTGCAGAAAGACCGCCCCCACCTTCAGACTCCTTAGGTGCTCAAAGACCCGAGATAACTTCACCGGCTCGTTGAGCCCCCCACGTTCCATGTTATAAGCCTTACCGGAGGCTTGCACCTCCATTTTCCCTCTACTGTGTCCGCCACCCTCCTCTACCGATTCTGCCCCCTTTGATTTCACCCTATACCGGGCCCATCCAAGATGGCCACCTTCTACGCCCATGACCGTGTCGTCCTGCTTGTTCCCCATAACCCTTCAACCCATTAATCATTAAAACTCTAACTCCTCCTTAAATGCACTCACTGTCCCAGCATCCACACGCTCTGGGGTAGCGAATTCCACAGAATCGCAACCCTTTGGGAGAAGTAGTTCCTCCCCATCTCTGTCTTAAATTTGCTACCTCCTATCCTGAGACTACGACCTCACGTTTCAGAATGTCCCACAAGAGGAAGCGTCTGCCCCATGTCTACTTTATCCCATACCTTTTATCATCTTACATACCTCAATAAGATTTCCCCTCATTCTTCTAAACTCTAGAGAGTACAGGCCGAAATTGTTCAATGTCTCCACATACGACAAACCCCCCATCTCTGGAATCAGTCTGGTGAACCTCCTCTGATCTGCCTCCAATGCCACTACATCTTTCCTCAAATAAAGGGACCAAAACTGTGCCCAGTACTCCAGCTGCGTTATCACCAATGCCTTGTACAGTTGAACACTTCCTCACCTTTATACCAACAACAAAGAACAAAGAACAAAGAAAATTACAGCACAGGAACAGGCCCTTCGGCCCTCCCAGCCTGCGCCGATCCAGATCCTTTATCTAAACCTGTCGCCTATTTTCCAAGGGTCTACTTCCCTCTATTCCCCGCCCGTTCATATGTCTGTCTAGATGCATCTTAAATGATGCTATCGTGCCCGCCTCTACCACCTCCACTGGCAATGCGTTCCAGGCACCCACCACCCTCTGCGTAAACAACTTTCCACGCACATCTCCCTTAAACTTTCCCCCTCTCACCTTGAAATCGTGACCCCTTGTAATTGACACCCCTACTCTTGGAAAAAGCTTGTTGCTATCCACCCTGTCCATACCTCTCATAATTTTGTCGACCTCAATCAAGTCCCCCCTCAACCTCCATCTTTCCAACGAAAACAATCCTCATCTACTCAACCTTTCTTCATAGCTAGCACCCTCCATACCAGGCAACATCCTGGTGAACCTCCTTTGCACCCTCTCTAAAGCATCCACATCCTTCTGGTAATGTGGCGACCAGAACTGCACGCGGTATTCCAAATGTGGCCTAACCAAAGTCCTTTACAACTGTAACATGACCTGCCGACTCTTGTACTCAAAAATCCGTCCGACGAAGGCAAGCATGCTGTATGCCTTCTTGACCACTCTATCGACCTGCGTTGCCACCTTCAGGGTACAATGGACCTGAACTCCCAGATCTCTCTGTACATTAATTTTCCCCAGGACTCTTCCATTGATCATATAGTCCGCTCTTGAATTAGATCTTCCAAAATGCATCACCTCGCATTTGCCTGGATTGAACTCCATCTGCCATTTCTCTGCCCAACTCTCCAATCTATTTATATTTTGCTGTATTCTCTGACAGTCCTCCTCGCTATCTGCAACTCCACCAATCTTAGTATCATCTGCAAACTTGCTAATCAGACCACCTATACCTTCGTCCAGATCATTTCTGTATATCACAAACAACAGTGGTCCGACCACGGATCCCTGTGGAACACCACTAGTCACCTTTCTCCATTTTGAGACACTCCCTTCCACCACTACTCTCTGTCTCCTGTTGTCCAGTCAGTTCTTTATCCATCTAGCTAGTACACGCTGAACCCCATCCGACTTCACTTTTTCCATCAACCTGCCTTGGGGATCTTTATCAAACGCCTTACTGAAGTCCATGTATATGACATCTACAGCCCTTCCCTCATCAATTAACTTTGTCACTTCCTCAAAGAATTCTATTAGGTTTGTAAAGCATGACCTTCCCTCCACAAAACCATGCTGCCTATCACTGAGAAGTCTACCCTATCCTTTACCTGGAAATGCTAAAGTTCCATTTGCCTTCCTCACTACCTGCTGTGCCTGCATGCTACTTTTCTGAGATTCATGCACAAGGACGCCCAGCTCCCTCTACACCAAAGCATTTTAGAGTTTCTCTCTTTTCGATAATAAATTGCTTTTTTATCCCTCCGACCAAAGTGGACAACCTCACACTTTATTCCACGTTAAACTCCGCCTGCCACATTTTGGCCCACTCATCCCGCTTATCCATATCCACTTCACTTATTTCCTCATCGCAACCTACTATCCCGCCTATTTTAGTGTTGTTGGCAAGTTTGGCTATCGTTCCTTCCTTCAATAAGGAGACCAAAATGCCACCCAGTATTCAAGATATGGTCTCACCAATGCCCATGTGTTGTATCTGTATACCAGTCTCGGATATTGCCCTCAGGGGGTGGGAGGAATGAACCAGGGAATGGCTGCCAGCGGTTTTTGGCTGGTTGAACAAAAGGCCGCAATGCGTCCACGTGCTCCTTCTGTCAGTGAGTGCAGGAATCTGCGAGCAGGTGTCAGTGAGCCTCGCTGGTAATTGCAAGATGGGACCTCTGCACTTTGTGTGTTTTATAAATGACTTGGATGAGGAAGTGGAAGGGTGGGTTAGTAAGATTGCCGATGACACAAAGGTTGGTGGAGTTGTCGGTAGTGTTGCGTGCTGTTGCAGGTTACAACAGGACATTGACAGGATGCAGAGCTGGGCTGAGAAGTGGCAGATGGATAAATGTGAAGTGATTCACTTTGGTAGGTCGAATTTGAACACTGAATCCAGGGTTAAAGGCAGGATTCTTGGAAGTGTGGAGGGACAGAGGGATCTTGGGGTCCACGTACATAGGTCCCTCAAAGTTGCCATCCAGGTTGATAGGGTTGTTAATAAGGTGTATGGTGTGTTAGCTGTCATTAACAGGGGGATTGAGTTTAAGAGCCGCGAGGTTTTGCTGCAGCTTTATAAAACCCTAGTTAGACCACACTTGGAATATTGTGTCCAGCTCTGGTCGCCTCATTATAGGAAGGACGTGGATGCTTTGGAGAGGGTGCAGAGGAGATTTACCAGGATGCTGCCTGGACTGGAGGGCACGTCTTACGAAGAAAGGTTGAGGGAGCTCGTGCTTTTCTCACGGGAGCGAAGAAGGCAGAGAGGTGACTTGATAGAGGTGTACAAGGTGATGAGAGCCATGGATAGAGTGGAGAGCCAGAGACTTTTCCCCAGGGAGGAAATGGCTGTCACAAGGGGACAGAATTTGAAGGTGATTGGAGGAAGGTATAGGGGAGATGTCAGAGGTTCTTTACACAGAGAGTGGTGGGTGTGTGGAAAGCACTGCCAGCGGAGATGGTGGAGTCAGAGCCATTAGGGACATTTAAGCGACTCTTGGACAGGCACATGGACAGCAGTAAATTGAAGGGGTGTAGGTTAGGCTGATCTTAGATTAGGATAAATGGTCGGCACAACATCGTGGGCTGAAGGGCCTGTACTGTGCTGTCCTGTTCTATGTTCTATGGGGATTGTATTTGGGATCTTCCTATTCCATTCTCACCACCTGCCCGCACTGGATTCACAAGTCGGTCCGCACCCTTTTCTCAGCCCGCAAGGTGGCATTCGCCTTCCTCGGCCGCACGATCCTCGAGTGGGATTGGAGCGCCAGGCTCAGGGGCAGGGAGGCTACCCACTGGGCCTCATCCAGGCGGACGAGCCAGGCCATGGACCCAGGTTGTTGAACATATCTGTCGGTGTATAGACTGTAAGGCGGGAATGAAAGCAGAGAGGAGCCCACAAGAGGCACGAAGACTGTGTCTTCCGAATCCAGGGGGAATGTCAGAGTGGGAGTGAGCGAGGCGAGGGTGCACTGCTCATTCCGGAGAACGGGGCAAGCAACACTGGGACAGGAACATCCCAGGGTGAGGTGCGAAGAACCCAAACTCAATGCCAATTTTCGGATTATCAACGTTGCTCATTCACACGAGCGGGAAGTTTCACGTAATCACACGCCAGGAGTCCGGCCTTTGCAGGCCCGCCCTTTTCCACCAAAACAAAACAGGTGACAGCCATTCGCTGGTCCATTCCCCTCACCACCTACCCTCTCGTTACCCACCCACCTCCCCCACCCCTCACCAAACCCGGGGAAGTGTCCACTTTCTGTGCCTTTGACCAGAAAAAAGCTTGCGTTTGTCGGCAGAGACAGGGGAAGAGGGCGTACGGAAGATCACAAACCTCAGTATGTTCAGGAGCGGAGTTAACATGGGTGTGGGATAGGGATGACTAATTCACAGCTAACCGGTGATCACTCTCCCTCTCCCTCTTTCCCTCCTCAATATCCCCCTCACTCTCCGTCCCTCCCCCTCATTCTCCCTCTCTCTTGCTCCATTACCCCCTCACTCTCTCTCCCCCTCACTCTCCCTCTCTCTCTTTCCCTCCCTCGCTTTTCCTGCCTCTCCCCCTCCCTCCCCCTCTCTCTCCCTCCCCCTCACTCTCACTCAACTCTCTCCCCACCTAACTGTCCCTCCCTCTCTCTCTCCCTCCCCCTCTCTCTCCCACTCCCTCGCTCTCTCTCCCCCTCACTCTCTCTCCCCCCCTCACTCTCTCTCCCCCTCACTCTCCCTCTCTCTCTCCCTTCCTCCATCTCACTCTCCCTCTTTCCACTCCTCACTCTCTCTCCCCCTCACACTCTCCCTCTTTCCTCTCCTCACTCTCTCTCCTGCTCACTCTCCCTCCCCCTCACTTTCTCTCTCCCCTGCTCTCTTCCCCTCACTCTCTTCCCACTCTCCCTCTCACTCTCCATCTTTCCTCCTGACTCTCTCTCCCCCTCACTCTCTCCCTCTCTCCCTCCCTTCCTCCCTCTCACTCTTTCCTCTCCTCGCTCTCTCTCCCCCTCACTCTCTCTCCCCCTCACTCTCTCCCTCTTTCCTCTCCTCACTCTCTCTCCCCCTCACTCTCTCTCCCCCTCACTCTCTCCCTCTTTCCTCTCCTCATTCTCTCTCCACCTCACTCTCTCTCCCCCTCACTCTCTCTCCCCCTCACTCTCTCCCTCTTTCCTCTCCTCACTCTCTCTCCACCTCACTCTCTCTCCCCCTCACTCTCTCTCCCCCTCACTCTCTCTTCCCCTCACTCTCTCCCTCTTTCCTCTCCTCACTCTCTCTCCACCTCACTCTCTCTCCCCCTCACTCTCTCCCTCTTTCCTCTCCTCACTCTCTCTCCACCTCACTCTCTCTCTCTGCCTCACTCTCTCTCCCCCTCACTCTCTCTCCCCCTCACTCTCTCCCTCTTTCCTCTCCTTACTCTCTCCCCACTTCACCTCTCTCTCTCTGCCTCTCTCTCTCTCCCCCTCACTCTCTCTCCACCTCACTCTCTCTCCCCCTCACTCTCTCCCTCTTTCCTCTCCTCACTCTCTCCCCACCTCACTTTTTCTCTCTGCCTCACTCTCTCTCCCCCTCACTCTCTCTCCCCCTCACTCTCTCCCTCTTTCCTCTCCTCACTCTCTCTCCACCTCACTCTCTCTCCCCCTCACTCTCTCTCCCCCTCACTCTCTCTCCCCCTCACTCTCTCCCTCTTTCCTATCCTCACTCTCTCTCCACCTCACTCTCTCTCCCCCTCACTCTCTCCCTCTTTCCTCTCCTCACTCTCTCTCCACCTCACTCTCTCTCTCTGCCTCACTCTCTCTCCCCCTCACTCTCTCTCCCCCTCACTCTCTCCCTCTTTCCTCTCCTTACTCTCTCCCCACCTCACTCTCTCTCTCTGCCTCTCTCTCTCTCCCCCTCACTCTCTCTCCACCTCACTCTCTCTCCCCCTCACTCTCTCCCTCTTTCCTCTCCTCACTCTCTCCCCACCTCACTCTTTCTCTCTGCCTCACTCTCTCTCCCCCTCACTCTCTCTCCACCTCACTCTCTCTCCCCCTCACTCTCTCCCTCTTTCCTCTCCTCACTCTCTCCCCACCTCACTCTTTCTCTCTGCCTCACTCTCTCTCCCCCTCACTCTCTCTCCCCCTCACTCTCCCTCCCTTCCTCCCTCTCTTTCCCCTCCTCACTCTCCCTCCCTCTCCCTCTCTCTCTCTCTATCTGAGGACTCCAGGTTGCCACCTAGTGGACCAGCACTTCTCCCGCATCATTCAGGGCTTCAGCTCCATTGACTGTGTCCTGGACAGGCTCCTAGGCGACGGGGTCTTGACCTGCGAGCACTACGACACCATTCGAGCCAATAAAACCAAACAGGAGAAGAATCGTTCGCTCCTCAACATCATTCGAGGCCAAGGGCCCAACGGCAAGAGCCAGCTCTGGGAGGCCATGGTGGAAGCGGACCCATTTTTCACGCAAAGCCTCACCAACGAATGAGGACACCTTTCAACCCTGACCCCAACCAATCAAAACTGCCCCCACCCCGCCACAGCCATGCCCATCGCCCCCCAGACCAAGACTTTGCAAATATTGTCAAGTCATTTGTTCAGAACCTGCTTTTAATTAATAAAAGATAATTTTGTACTGACAACTGTCGCATTGATTGTAAAGTCCAAAGAGCGATCAATAGGTGAAAGGGCAGTGTATCTAACACACTGTGACACCCAGTCCCAGAGGAGGAAAGGACAGTGTATCTAACACACTGTGACACCCGGTCCCAGAGGGGGAAAGGACAGTGTATCTAACACACTGTGACACCCGGTCCCAGAGGGGGAAAGGACAGTGTATCTAACACACTGTGACACCCGGTCCCAGAGGGGGAAAGGACAGTGTATCTAACACACTGTGACACCCAGTCCCAGAGGAGGAAAGGACAGTGTAACTAACACACTGTGACACCCGGTCCCAGAGGGGGAAAGGACAGTGTATCTAACACACTGTGACACTGTCCCAGAGGGGGAAAGGACAGTGTATCTAACACACTGTGACACTGACCCAGAGGGGGAAAGGACAGTGTATCTAACACACTGTGACACTGACCCAGAGGAGGAAAGGACAGTGTATCTAACACACTGTGACACCCGGTCCCAGAGGGGGAAAGGACAGTGTATCTAACACACTGTGACACCCGGTCCCAGAGGGAGAAAGGACAGTGTATCTAACACACTGTGACACCCGGTCCCAGAGGGGGAAAGGACAGTGTAGCTAATACACTGTGACACCCAGTCCCAGAGGGGGAAAGGGCAGTGTATCTAACACACAATGACAGCCAGTCCCAGAGGGGGAAAGGACAGTGTATCCAACACACTGTGACACCCAGTCCCAGAGGGGGAAAGGACAGTGTATCTAACACACTGTGACACCCGGTCCCAGAGGTGGAAAGGACAGTGTATCTAACACACTGTGACACCCAGTCCCAGAGGGGGAAAGGACAGTGTATCTAACACACTGTGACACCCGGTCCCAGAGGTGGAAAGGACAGTGTATCTAACACACTGTGACACCCAGTCCCAGAGGGGGAAAGGACAGTATCTCTAACACACTGTGACACCCAGTCCCAGAGGGGGAAAGGACAGTGTATCCAACACACTGTGACACCCAGTCCCAGAGGGGAAAGGACAGTGTATCTAACACACTGTGATGCCCAGTCCCAGAGGGGGAAAGGACAGTGTATCTAACACACTGTGACACCCGGTCCCAGAGGGGGAGACGACAGTGTATCTAACACACTGTGACACCCGGTCCCAGAGGGGGAAAGGACAGTGTATCTAACACACTGTGACACTGTCCCAGAGGGGGACAGGAAAGTGTATCTAACACACTGTGACTCCCGGTCCCAGAGGGGGAAAGGACAGTGTGTCTAACACACTGTGACACCCAGTCCCAGAGAGGGAAAGGACTGTGTATCTAACACACTGTGACACCCGGTCCCAGAGGGGGAAAGGACAGTGTGTCTAACACACTGTGACACCCGGTCCCAGAGGGAGAAGGACAGTGTATCCAACACACTGTGACACCCAGTCCCAGAGGGGGAGAGGACAGTGTATCTAACACACTGTGACACCCGGTCCCAGAGGGGGAAAGGACAGTGTATGTAACACACTGTGACACCCAGTCCCAGAGGGGGAAAGGACAATGTATCTAACACACTGTGACACCCAGTCCCAGAGAGGGAAAGGGCAGTGTATCTAACATACTGTGACACCCGGTCCCAGAGGGGGAAAGGACAGTGTATCTAACACACTGTGACACCCGGTCCCAGAGGGGAAAAGGACTGTGTATCTAACACACTGTGACACCCGATCCCAGAGGGGGAAAGGACAGTGTATCTAACACACTGTGACACCGAGTCCCAGAGGGGGCAAGGACAATGTATCTAACAGACTGTGACACCCGGTCCCAGAGGGGGAAAGGACAGTGTATCTAACACACTGTGACACCCGGTCCCAGAGGGGGAAAGGACAGTGTATCTAACACACTGACACTGTCCCAGAGAGTGAAAGGACAATGTATCTAACACACTGTGACACCCGGTCCCAGAGGGGGAGAGGACAGTGTATCTAACACACTGTGCCACCCAGTCCCAGAGGGGGAAAGGACAGTGTGTCTAACACACTGTGTCACCCAGTCCCGGAGGGGGAATGGGCAGTGTATCTAACACACTGTGACACCCTGTCCCAGAGGGGGAAAGGACAGTGTATCTATCACACTGTGACACCCTGTCCCAGAGAGGGAAAGGACAGTGTATCCAACACACTGTGACACCCGGTCCCAGAGGGGGAAAGGACAGTGTATCTAACACACTGTGACACACGGTCCTGGAGGGGGAAAGGACAGTGTATCTAACACACTGTGACACCCTGTACCATGGGGGAAAGGACAGTCTATCTAACACACTGTGACACCCAGTCCCAGAGGGGGAAAGGACAGTATATCTAACACACTGTGACACCCAGTCCCAGAGGGGGAAAGGACAGTGTATCTAACACACTGTGACACCCGGTCCCAGAGGTGGAAAGGACAGTGTATCTAACACACTGTGACACCCAGTCCCAGAGGGGGAAAGGACAGTGTCTCTAACACACTGTGACACCCAGTCCCAGAGGGGGAAAGGACAGTGTATCCAACACACTGTGACACCCAGTCCCAGAGGGGAAAGGACAGTGTATCTAACACACTGTGATGCCCAGTCCCAGAGGGGGAAAGGACAGTGTATCTAACACACTGTGACACCCGGTCCCTGAGGGGGAGACGACAGTGTATCTAACACACTGTGACACCCGGTCCCAGAGGGGGAAAGGACAGTGTATCTAACACACTGTGACACTGTCCCAGAGGGGGACAGGACAGTGTATCTAACACACTGTGACTCCCGGTCCCAGAGTGGGAAAGGACAGTGTGTCTAACACACTGTGACACCCAGTCCCAGAGAGGGAAAGGACAGTGTATCTAACACACTGTGACACGCGGTCCCAGAGGGGGAAAGGACAGTGTGTCTAACACACTGTGACACCCGGTCCCAGAGGGGGAAGGACAGTGTATCCAACACACTGTGACACCCAGTCCCAGAGGGGGAGAGGACAGTGTATCTAACACACTGTGGCACCCGGTCCCAGAGGGGGAAAGGACAGTGTATGTAACACACTGTGACACCCAGTCCCAGAGGGGGAAAGGACAATGTATCTAACACACTGTGACACCCAGTCCCAGAGAGGGAAAGGGCAGTGTATCTAACATACTGTGACACCCGGTCCCAGAGGGGGAAAGGACAGTGTATCTAACACACTGTGACACCCGGTCCCAGAGAGGGAAAGGACAGTGTATCTAACACTGTGACACTCGGTCCCAGTGGGGGAAAGGACAGTGTATCTAACACACTGTGACACCCAGTCCCAGCGGGCGAAAGGACAGTGTATCTAACACACTGTGATACCCGGTCCCAGAGGGGGAAAGGACTGTGTATCTAACACACTGTGACACCCGATCCCAGAGGGGGAAAGGACAGTGTATCTAACACACTGTGACACCGAGTCCCAGAGGGGGCAAGGACAATGTATCTAACACACTGTGACAATGTCCCAGAGGGGGAAAGGACAATGTATCTAACAGACTGTGACACCCGGTCCCAGAGGGGGAAAGGACAGTGTATCTAACACACTGTGACACCCGGTCCCAGAGGGGGAAAGGACAGTGTATCTAACACACTGTGACACCCGGTCCCAGAGGGGGAAAGGACAGTGTATCTAACACACTGACACTGTCCCAGAGAGTGAAAGGACAATGTATCTAACACACTGTGACACCCGGTACCAGAGCGGGAAAGGACAGTGCATCTAACACACTGTGACACCCGGTCCCAGAGGGGGAGAGGACAGTGTATCTAACACACTGTGCCACCCACTCCCAGAGGGGGAAAGGACAGTGTATCTAACACACTGTGTCACCCAGTCCCGGAGGGGGAATGGGCAGTGTATCTAACACACTGTGACACCCAGTCCCAGAGGGGGAAAGGACAGTGTATCTATCACACTGTGACACCCTGTCCCAGAGAGGGAAAGGACAGTGTATCCAACACACTGTGACACCCGGTCCCAGAGGGGGAAAGGACAGTGTATCTAACACACTGTGACACACGGTCCTGGAGGGGGAAAGGACAGTGTATCTAACACACTGTGACACCCTGTCCCATGGGGGAAAGGACAGTCTATCTAACACACTGTGACACCCAGTCCCAGAGGGGGAAAGGGCAGTGTATCTAACACACTGTGACACCCAGTCCCAGAGGGGGAAAGGACAATGTATCTAACACACTGTGACACCCAGTCCCAGAGGGGGAAAGGGCAGTGTATCTATCACACTGTGACACCCTGTCCCAGAGAGGGAAAGGACAGTGTATCCAACACACTGTGACACCCGGTCCCAGAGGGGGAAAGGACAGTGTATCTAACACACTGTGACACCCTGTCCCAGAGAGGGAAAGTACAGTGTATCTAACACACTGACACCCTGTCCCAGAGAGGGAAAGGACAGTGTATCTAACACACTGTGACACTCGGTCCCAGAGGGGGAAAGGACATTGTATCTAACACACTGTGACACCCGGTCCCAGAGGGGGACAGGACAGTGTATCTAACACACTGTGACATCCAGTCCAAGAGAGGGAAAGGACAGTGTATCTAACACATTGTGACACCCGGTCCCAGAGGGGGAAAGGACAGTGTATCTAACACACTGTGACACCCTGTCCCAGAGAGGGAAAGATCAGTGTATCTAACACACTGTGACACCCGGTCCCAGAGGGGGAAAGGACAGTGTATCTAACACACTATGACACCCGGTCCCAGAGAGGGAAAGGACCGTGTATCTAACACACTGTGACACACGGTCCCAGAGGGGGAAAGGACAGTGTACCTAACACACTGTGACACACGGTCCCAGAGGGGGAAAGGACAGTGTATCTAACACACTTTGACACCCGGTCCCAGAGAGGGAAAGGACCGTGTATCTAACACACTATGACATCCGGTCCCAGAGGGGGAAAGGACAGTGTACCTAACACACTGTGACACATGGTCCCAGAGGGGGAAAGGACAGTGTATCTAACACGCTGTGACACCCAGTCCCAGAGGGGGAAAGGACAGTGTACCTAACACACTGTGACACCCAGTCCCAGAGGGGGAAAGGACAGTGTATCTAACACACTGTGACACCCGGTCCCAGAGGGGGAAAGGACAGTGTACCTCACACACTGTGACACCCAGTCCCAGAGGGGGAAAGGACAGTGTATCTAACACTCTGTGACACACGGTCCTGGAGGGGGAAAGGACAGTGTATCGAACACACTGTGACACCCTGTCCCAGAGGGGGAAAGGACAGTCTATCTAACACACTGTGACACCCAGTCCCAGAGGGGGAAAAGGCAGTGTATCTAACACACTGTGACACCCAGTCCCAGAGGGGGAAAGGACAGTGTATCTAACACACTGTGACACCCAGTCCCAGAGGGGGAAAGGGCAGTGCATCTAACACACTGTGACACCCAGTCCCAGAGGGGGAAAGTACAGTGTATCTAACACACTGTGCCACCCAGTCCCAGAGGGGGAAAGGACAGTGTATCTAACACACTGTGACACCCAATCCCAGAGAGGGAAAGGACAGTGTATCTAACACACTGTGACACCCGGTCCCAGAGGGGGAAAGGACAGTGTATCTAACACACTATGTCACCCGGTCCCAGAGAGGGAAAGGACCGTGTATCTAACACACTGTGACACATGGTCCCAGAGGGGGAAAGGACAGTGTATCTAACACACTGTGACACCCGGTCCCAGAGGGGGAAAGGACAGTGTACCTAACACACTGTGACACCCAGTCCCAGAGGGGGAAAGGACAGTGTATCTAACACACTGTGACACACGGTCCTGGAGGGGGAAAGGACAGTGTATCTAACACACTGTGACACCCTGTCCCAGAGGGGGAAAGGACAGTCTATCTAACACACTGTGACACCCAGTCCCAGAGGGGGAAAGGGCAGTGTATCTAACACACTGTGACACCCAGTCCCAGAGGGGGAAAGGACAGTGTATCTAACACACTGTGACACCCAGTCCCAGAGGGGGAAAGGGCAGTGCATCTAACACACTGTGTCACCCAGTCCCAGAGGGGGAAAGGACAGTGTATCTAACACACTGTGTCACCCAGTCCCAGAGGGGGAAAGGACAGTGTATCTAACACACTGTGACACCCAGTCCCAGAGGGGGAAAGGACAGTGTATCTAACACACTGTGACACCCAATCCCAGAGAGGGAAAGGATAGTGTATCTAACACACTGTGACACCCGGTCCCAGAGGGGGAAAGGACAGTGTATCTAACACACTATGACACCCGGTCCCAGAGAGGGAAAGGACCGTGTATCTAACACACTATGACATCCGGTCCCAGAGGGGGAAAGGACAGTGTATCTAACACTCTGTGACACCCAGTCCCAGAGGGGGAAAGGACAGTGTATCTAACACACTGTGACACCCAGTCCCAGAGGGGGAAAGGACAGTGTATCTAACACACTGTGACACCCAGTCCCAGAGGGGGAAAGGACAGTGTATCTAACACACTGTGACACCCAGTCCCAGAGGGGGTAAGGACAGTGTATCTAACACACTGTGTCACCCAGTCCCAGAGGGGGAAAGGACAGTGTATCTAACACACTGTGACACCCAGTCCCAGAGGGGGAAAGGACAGTGTATCTAACACACTGTGACACCCAGTCCCAGAGGGGGAAAGGACAGTGGATCTAACACACTGTGACACCCAATCCCAGAGGGGGAAAGGACAGTGTATCTAACACACTGTGACACCCAATCCCAGAGAGGGAAAGGACAGTGTATCTAACACACTGTGACACCCGGTCCCAGAGGGGGAAAGGACAGTGTATCTAACACACTGTGACACCCAATCCCAGAGGGGGAAAGGACAGTGTATCTAACACACTGTGACACCCAATCCCAGAGGGGGAAAGGACAGTGTATCTAACACACTGTGACACCCAATCCCAGAGGGGGAACGGACAGTGTATCTAACACACTGTGACACCCGGTCCCAGAGGGGGAAAGGACAGTGTATCTAACACACTGTGACACACGGTCCCAGAGGGGGAAAGGACATTCTATCTAACACACTGTGACACCCGGTCCCAGAGGGGGAAAGGACAGAGTATCTAAGCTTTATATCAATAATAATAATAATGTTTCATTGTCACAAGTATGAAGTTACTGTGAAAAGCCACTAGTCGCCACATTCCGGTGCCAGTTCGTGGAGGCCGGTATGGGAATTGAACCCGTGTTGCTGGCCTTGTTCTGCATTACAAACCAGCTGTCTAGCCCACTGAGCTCAACAGGCCCATGACAAGCTCCGACCAGACCCCAGCAGTGTATATGGGAGAGAAACCCCAATGTTTTATTTCAATTTGGTCATACTGTGAGCGAAGGATTCCTCGCTGCAAGAGTGATCTCACACAAAATAAGGATCCGGTAAATTAAAACGAACTTCATTACTGACACATGCTAGGGTCCCTCCCCAGCAGCAGCAACAATGCTTGCGGCCTCCGCTAGCGGCAGTATGCTACACCCACATTTGCACGCAGTTAAATGTGGTTAGCGGTTTGGACACTTCATGCCCCGCCCTCCAGCGATGCTCCGCCCCCTCTCTGGTGGAGGTGTCCGGGCTGGGAATTAATCCGAGTGTTTACAAACTGGGCTGGGCGCCGTGGCTGCGGAGGGAGCCGGGAGGCTAAAATACCGTCGGGTTTGCCGGGGAGGGTGACTGCCCGGGCTGGGGGGGTGGAGGGTGGCAGGGAACAATTCGGTGCCAAGTCTGTGGTCATGGGCTGTGCCCCCACCCCCCCCCCCCCCCGAGATGGGAGTGGCCTGGCTCAGACCGCCCAGTCTGTGTTTTAAACACACTCCTTCGGTGAGGCTTACAGGCCCCTGGCCGTTCACACTGCTGGGTGCTGCCTGGGTCCTTTTAATGCTGAGTAGGCCTCTGGTCATCTGGGAACCCACCCAGGCCGCCCCTCTGGACACCCTCGTCCCCAGCTGTATCATCAAGGGGATGGACTTGGCCAAGCTCAATCAGGGGCCCACCAGGTGTTGACGCAACATCGAAGGCCGAAGGGCCTGTACTGCGCTGTAATGTTCTGTGTTCTATGACACTCCTCAGAAGCGGCGCCACGTTCTCGAGGATCAGCAGAGATCACCCTAATCAGGGGAAACCTGAGGCCTTTGAAGCCCTCCCTGGTTCTCTGCCCGTCTCAGACATTCTGCCTCCTGCCTGCCATTCTGATAACCACTGGAACTTCCTGTATTTTTTCCAAAGTTCAATCAGTGGAGTAACCGCGCTGCTGAAATTGGGCAGGAATTCCCGGCGGAAATTGCTTGCGCCCGGAAACCTCGGACCGTCTCTCCTCGCCGACGGCCTTGGAAACTCCCCAATACTTTCATTTTCACAGCCTGTGGCGCCGTCCAATTGTGCGGCTTCACTTTTAGCCAAATTCATCACCAATCCAGCGTCTTGTAGATGTTTGAATAATTCCTTTAAATCTTCCGAATGCTCCTTCCGTGGCTGACTGAACACCACCAAGTCATCAATGGATACGGCACAATTGTTTAGTCCTTGAAATGACCTTGCTGGTTAATCTCTGGAATCGTAGAATCATAGAATTTACAGTGCAGAAGGTTGGCCATTTGGCCCATCGAGTTTGCACCGGCCCTTGGAAAGAGAACCCTACTCAAGCCCATTCCTCCACCCTATCCCCGCAACCCAGTAACCCCACTTAAACCTTTTTGGACACTAAGGGCAATTTATCATGGCCAATTCACCTAACCCGCACGTCTTTGGGCTGTGGGAGGAAACCGGAGCACCCGGAGGAAACCCACGCAGACTCGGGGAGGACGTGCAGACTCCGCACAGACAGTGACCCAGCAGGGAATCGAACCTGGGACCCTGGAGCTGTGAAACAACAGTGCTACCCATTGTGCTAACGTGCTGCTGCCGCATTTTTCATTCCAAATGACATTACATTAAACTGATTCAGACCACTTGGCGTCACAAAAGGCGAAACTTCTTTCATGCTGTCTGATAATGGTATTTGCCAAAATCCTTTAAGTAGGTCAAGTTTGGTAATAAAATTTGCTTGTCCCACCTTTTCAACTCAGTCTTCCAAACGAGGAATAGGGTACAAACCTGGCTTCGTAACTGCGTTGACCTTTCTGTAGTCCACGCACAAATATTGTGTCCCACCTGTTTTTAGTACCATCACAATAGGTGAGCTCCAATCGCTGCAACTCACTTTGATGATTAATCCTTAAGAATGTTGATCTCCTTTTGTACCTGTGCTAACTTTACTAGATTGAGCCTGTGTGGATGTTGTTTCATTGGAGTAGCATTTCCTACATCTACATCATGTATAATTACTTTTGTACTTCCCAATTTATTCCCACATACCGCTCTGTGTGACTGTAATAACTCTTTTAGGTCATTTTGATGTTCCTCCGGAAGGTAAGTCAATAATTTATACCAATTTATTATCACTTCCTCATTGTCTGATCTAATTTGAGGAATGTAAAATTCAGAATCATCTGGATTCATCTTTTCTCTCTGAGTTACAACAACTACCAAAAGAATCACTCGACATTCGGGTCGACGTCAACAGTCAAACAGTTTATTCAGGTTACACTGGCGGGGAGCCTCTAGGCGATCCAGATTCCGAACAAAGGAATTCTTTGTTCTTTATACCATTTCAAACAGTTACTCAGCCCATCCCGCTGGAAACTATCCAATCATAGTGATTATAGATTACATATATTGACCTTTAGAACCAATGAAATAGGTTACTGGGTAACAGGGGACTGCATGATCATCTCATGTACACTTAGGCGGGGTGGGGAAGGGGGGGTTACTCATAGCCTTATGACATCTTCCAGGCCCCCTTATCAAAGAACAAAGAAAAGTACAGCACAGGAACAGGCCCTTCGGCCCTCCAAGCCTGTGCCTATCACGATGTCCTAACTAAAACAAAAACCTCTGTCCTTACTCAGTCCGTATCCCTCTATTTCCTCCCTATTCATGTACACATCCAGATGCCTCTTAATGTTGCTAATGTGCCTGCTTCCACCACATCCTCTGGCAGCGCGTTCCAGGCACCCACCACTCACTGTGTGAAAAACTTACCCCGCATTGTTGCTAATTGTGTTTCTCTTTATTTGGCTCTGAAGATGGCGGTCAATGTGGTCGCCTTCCTTAATTCTAATTACGTTTTGCTCTAGAGTCGCCAGGTATCTCTCTATACCGCCACAAGGTTCAAACCGAATACTGATCAAAGACTCGATACACCAGTTGGTTAGTTCAAAGTCAAATGCTTATTTATTTACACACACAGTTAAATATACTCATGCACAAATACTACAGACTAAACTGTCACTACTGTTAAAGCCTATACTTAGCTTCGGGCAGAGGAACAATGGCCGTTGTTCGGTTCTGAGGCTGCTGGGGTGGAACTGGTATGGAATAACAGCTAAGGACGTCTGCCTGGTAGCGTGCATTGACCTTGGACTTACTTGTTCTGATGTTGCTGTTGGGCAGGTCTCTCCTTGGTGAGAGCCGGAGCCACAAGAGAGACATTCTCTCTTGGGGGATCCTTCTTATACCCAAAAGGGACTTCTCGCATTCTTGGGCGGGCCTTGAACTTGGCCCCAATTAATTGGGCCGTTTCCCAATCATTCCTGTCGATTTCCTCCAATAGAGCGATGGGTGCCCTGATTGCTGGGTGTGTCCTAGGTGGCCGTTGGCCTGCTTTGTTCTGGTCTCCTCTGGCGCCGGGGTGTCTGCCTTGGTATCGTTTACTTAAATGTTACTCTTTTGTCCCCGGGGATGGCTCTTTAGTATGGTAATGGCTTTTCAGTTTCGGTCTTGTCTGGGAGCTACGGCTCCAATGAACAGACAAACCCTGCACCTGCTTGTTTTCTCAGTATTGTCCATTTTCCCTGCGATCTTTGCAAAGTGTCCATTTTGTAATCGGGAAGTGGCCATCCCAGATGGCTACAGCACATCTCCCTTAAACTTTCCCCCTCTCACCTTGAACCTGTGCCCTTTGTAATTGACACTTCCACCCTTGGAAAAAGCCTCTGACTGTCCACCCTGTCTTTGCCTCTCACAATTTTGTAGACCTCTAATCAGGTCTCCCCTCAGCCTCTGTATTTTTGTGAAAACAATCCTAGTTTATTCAACCTCTCCTCGTAGTCAACGCCCTTGAGAGCAGGCCACATCCGGGTGAACCTTCTTTGCACTCTCTCCAAAGCTTCCACGTCCTTCTGATAATGTGGTGACCAGAACTTCACGCAATACTCCAAATGCGGCCTAACCAAGGTTTTGTATAGCTACAGCATGATTACCCAACTTCTACTCAATGCCCCAGCTGATGAAGGCAAGCTTCATGATGAAAGATGTTGTGGCTGCTTCTGATGAAACAGCCCATACAGGGAACATAGTGAAGTTAGTTAGCTAAGTTCCCTGATGCCTTGCAATCATTTCATAATGTGGAGGTGCCGGTGTTGGACTGGGGTGGGCACAGTAAGAAGTCTTATATTAGCAGGTTAAAGTCCAACAGGTTTGTTTCGAATCACTAGCTTTCGGAGCGCTGCTCCTTCCTCAGGTGAACCCACCTCTTCATTCACCTGAGGAAGGAGCTGCGCTCCGAAAGCTAGTGATTCAAAACAAATCATTTCATAGTTAGTTGTGAATATATATATTTATGCAGATATATTTATACAGTACATGTGGATTATGTAACATTTTTTGCTGTTGCCTTTGTGTTAGGAAACTCCCTTCAACACACTGTCTCCTTCTTTGTTTCTGTGTCATAATACTGTTTCAGCATGTTAACATGGCACACTCTGTGAGCCCTCCTTCTATCTGGTGTTCTTATCAAATAATTCACCTCACTCAATTTCCTTTCAATTTGATAAGGCCCACTAAATCTTGCTTTTAATGGGTCACCTACCACTGGTAACAATACTCATACCTTCTCCCCACTAACAATACAACAAATTTCTGATTTCTTATCCACTTCTTTTTTCATCACCTGTTGTGACAATTTTAAATATTTTCCAGCCAACTCACCAGCACTAGTTAATCTCTCCCTCAAGTTTGACACATAGTCCAACAACGTAGTCTCTGGACGCTGACACACAGTCCAACGACGTAGTCTCTGAACGCTGACACACCAATTTCTCTTTGATCAGTTTAAGTGGTCCTTTCACCTCATGGCCAAAAATGAATTTGAATGGACTGAATTTAGTTGATTCATTAGGTGTATCTCTAATTGCAAACAGTACAAGTGATTCAAACTTTTGTAAGGGCCACGAAGAATCCAGCAGAAGTTTTAAGGATACAAAATAATAACGTTTATTTACTATAACAATATATACATAACAGTAGCAGTAACTTCCCTTGCTACCTTCTCCTTCCTGCTGGTTCCTGAACTGGCCAGCTTATTTATACTAGGAGTTTCTCCGCCCCCCTCATTGGGGAAGTTCATACTCCCATAGGATTGTGGGATAGTCATTAGTCCCCAGCCAATCGTAAGTAGGCAGGTTATAACATCCCTCCCCCCCAAAGTCCAAGGAATCCACCGAAGACCCTGGCGAAGGAAGGCGTCGAACTCGTTTGGCCGCAGGCCGGACGCCATTTGCACGCGCCGCTGGATCAGGCGGCGTATAACGAGACGGAGACCGGCGCTTCCATGATGAACGGCGTGGTTGTACATCCACGGCCTGTGGACCCGAGAATTCCCCCTCTGATTCATCCTGTGTCTCCATCTCGGAGTCAGAGTCTGCTGCCTCCGTCATGTCAGCGTCTCTATCTCCATTCGGTCCCGTAACGACCTGCGCAGGCTTCGAGTGAGGCACCAGTGGAAGATTTTGAGGACTACCTTCCCTTGTCTCTGGTCTTTGCGGCTGTTGAACTGAGCTCCGGGGGCGGGGAATCTTTTGAGGGGATAGTCTTCTGGACCGGACGTGGTCTACATGTTTTCGCTGGAGACGACCCTGGGCTTGCACTTGGTAAGATATAGGGCCCGTTTGGCGAAAGATTACACCAGGAACCCATTGGGCACCACCAGCAAAATTCCGAACGAACACTGGGTCACCGGGCGCAAACTGCCGAATCGGACGATGCCGAGAAAATCCCGGTCCCTGCCGTTCTTGTGTGCGGCGTACTTTTGCGCCAATGTCCGGGAAGACCATACTAAGGCGGGTGCGAAGTCTCCGGCCCATTAGGATTTCTGCGGGAGCTACCCCAGTCACTGCATGGGGGGTGGTCGTGTACGTAAACAAAAAGCGGGCTAGTCTCGTGTCCATTGATCCGGAAGACTGCTTCTTTAGGCCTCTTTTGAATGTTTGCACTGCACGCTCTGCCAACCCATTTGAAGCCGGGTGGTAAGGGGCAGTGCGGATATGGCGGATGCCGTTCATCTTTGTAAACCTAGCAAACTCCTCACTCGTGAATGGAGTGCCATTATCCGTGACCAGCACCTCGGGGAGGCCATGCGTGCTAAATGATAAATGCATCTTTTCAATTGTTGCGCAGGACGTTGTCCCCTGCATCTTATGCACCTCCAGCCATTTGGACTGGGCGTCAATTAGTAGAAGGAACATGGATCCCTGAAAAGGGCCTGCGAAATCTGCATGTAAGCGTGCCCAAGGCCGCCCTGGCCATTCCCAGTGATGTAGGGGCGCGGCCGGTGGAAGCTTCTGATGCTCCTGGCAAATGGAGCAGTTTTGGGCCACCTTCTCAATGTCGGTGTCGAGGCCTGGCCACCAAACATAACTCCGGGCCAACATTTTCATCTTGGTCACGCCCGGATGCCCATTGTGCAAGTTGCTGAGTATCCGCTCCCATCCTTTTTCCGGGACAATCACACGCGTCCCCCACAAGAGGATGCCGTCTTCCACGCTGAACTCTGACAGCTTGGAGGAAAATGCCCGCAACTCGCCTGGGAGCTGTCTATGCTGCCCACCATACAGGACTATGTGCCGAACCTTTGACAAGACTGGCTCCGTCTGGGTCCACTCACGGATCTGTGATGCCGTGACAGGCAAGGTGTCCATAAAATTTAGGGTTGCAACCACCTCACCGGTCGTGGGGGTCGACATGGGGCCGGTCGATAAAGGCAATCGGCTCAGTGCGTCGGCATTTGCTATCTGCGTACCTGGTTTGTGCTCCAGAGAATACTCGTATGCAGCAAGCAACAAAGCCCAGCGCTGGATCCGTGCAGAAGCAATGGGCGGTATCGGCTTATCCTCTCTGAAGAGTCCCAGCAGGGGCTTATGATCAGTCACGACAGTGAAATGGCGGCCGTACACATACTGGTGGAAGCGTTTCACCGCGAAAACCACTGCCAGGCCCTCCTTCTCGATCTGCGCGTACTTTTTCTCCGCTGCAGTCAATGTGCGGGAGGCAAAAGCTATCGGTCGCTCGGCCCCGTTCTCCATCTTGTGGGACAGGACGGCCCCAATACCATACGGGGATGCATCACATGTGACGAACAAAGGCTTTCCTGGATCATAGTGGGTTAGTAACCCAGACGACGACAATTGTTGCTTTACCCGCCGGAAAGCGGTTTCTTGCGGCTGACCCCAAACCCAGGTGTGATGTTTGTTTAGCAGAAGGTGCAAAGGGGCCAACGTAGTTGCCAGATTGGGGAGGAACTTCCCGTAATAGTTTACGAGACCGAGAAAAGAACGAAGATGCGAAGTGTCAGTCGGGGTGGGGGCATGTTGAATTGCACGCACCTTCTCTGCGACAGGGTGCAGACCCTCGCGGTCCACCCGATAACCTAGGTAGACTACTTCTTTTGCCTGAAATACGCACTTTGTGCAACGTAAACGGACTCCAGCCTCCGAAAGGCGTCTAAGGACAGCCTCCAGATTTTCCAAATGCTCTTGCTCCGACGTCCCTGTAATCAACACGTCGTCTAGGTAGACAGCCACAGGTGGTAAACCTCTCAAAATGCCCTCCATAACACGTTGAAAAATTGAGCAGGCAGAGGATACTCCAAAGGGCAACCGTGTATATTCATACAGGCCCCGGTGTGTGTTAATTGTTACATATGGTCGGGAGGCAGGGTCCAGCTCCAACTGCAGGTAGGCGTGACTCATATCTAATTTTGTGAATGAGAGTCCACCTGCAAGTTTCGCGTAGAGATCCTCTATGCGAGGCATTGGGTATCGGTCGAGTCGGGAAACTGTATTCACTGTAAGTTTATAGTCGCCACACAAGCGAACTGTGGCATCTGGCTTCATTACTGGTACAATTGGTGCTGCCCAGTCAGCAAAACGGACGGGCCTGATAATACCCAAACTCTCCAAACGAGTGAGCTCCCCTTCTACCTTCTCGAGCAAAGCGTAAAGCACTGGGCCCGCCCGGAAATAGCGCGGTGTGGCTCCTGGTTCAACTTGGATACGGGCTACGGCCCCTTTTATTTCCCCCAAACCAGGCTGGAATACATCTGGGTATCGTCCTAGCACCTCAGTCAACCCTCCAGAAACTGTTTGGAGGATGTGCTGCCATTGCAACCGCAAATGGCGCAACCAGTCCCGACCCAACAGGCTGGGCCCATGGCCACGCACTACGATAAGTGGGAAACGCCCCTCCTGGCGTCCATAGACAACAGGGGTCATTGTAGTTCCTGCAATGTCCAGTGGTTCCCCCGTGTAGGTGGCCAACCTGGCCTGTGAGTCAGTTAATGTAAGGGTCAGTATACCCTGCTTGATGCGGTCGAATGTCCTCTGGGCGATCATGGAGACCGCTGCGCCAGTATCCAACTCCATCTCCAGCGGGTGGCCATTGACCCGTACTGTCACCTTAATGGGGGCCACACGGGGAGCTGCCACACAATGCAGCTGCAGGCAGTCGTCCTCCGTCTCCACGTCCTCAGGAGTGGTCGCCGCAGGTTCATCCACATGGAAGGTACGGCCTCTGGGCTGGTCCCAGTTATGGCCCCTGGGCTGGTCCCAGTTTCGGTCGGAACGACGGCGCCTCTGGCGTCCCCAGGACCACCGTCCGTGACGGGGTCGGCGCCTACAAGTCTGACACGGACATGGCTCCTCATCCATTGGCTCTGGAGAAGGCTCCCCTCGGGGAGGAATGTCCAATGGCCCCTGGCGTCGGTCCGGTCGTTGCCTCGCCCAAGGTACCGCAGGAGTGCGGGGGGACGTTTTTGGGTGGAAAGAGTTGCACCCCAAGGCATGCACTTCCATTCCCTGTAGCTCCTGTACTCCTCGCTCTGCGCTCTCTCGGGACAAGACTATTTGAATGGCCTGTTGAAAAGTCAATGTTGGCTCCGCTAACAACTTTCTCTGGGTTGCTGCATTGTTAATACCGCAAACCAAACGGTCGCGTAACATTTCTGACAAGGTCTCACCATAGTCACAGTACTCCGCAATCCCGCGTAGCCTGGATAAAAAATCAGCAAGGGATTCTCCAGGGGTCCTCTCAGCGGTATTAAACCAGTAATGCTGGACTATCGTGGACGGGGTTGGGTTAAAGTGTTGCCCCACTATATTCACAAGTTCGTCAAACGTTTTGGTGTCCGGCGCAGCTGGGTACGTAAGGCTCCTAATCACCCCAAACGTATGCGGCCCGCAGGCGGTGAGCAATATGACCACCTGGCGCTCGTTTTCGGTGATATTGTTTGCCCGGAAATAGTAACGCATCCGTTGTGTGTACTGGTTCCAGCTTTCCAGCGCAGCATCAAAAACATCCAAACGTCCGTACAGAGGCATGGTATCATAGAAAACAACTTCCAACCTGTATCCAACAAAAATCCAGGGAGGTGGCTTCAGCAGTGTAGACAGCTATTCACTTTTACCTTCGTCGCCAGTTTTGTAAGGGCCACGAAGAATCCAGCACGAGTTTTAAGGATACAAAGTAATAACGTTTATTTACTATAACAATATATACATAACCGTAGCAGTAACTTCCCTTGCTACCTTCTCCTTCCTGCTGGTTCCTGAACTGGCCAGCTTATTTATACTAGGAGTTTCTCCGCCCCCCTCATTGGGGAAGTTCATACTCCCCTAGGATTGTGGGATAGTCATTAGTCCCCAGCCAATCGTAAGTAGGCAGGTTATAACACAAACCTAGCCCCGGGTCACTGCCCGTGTGGAGTTTGCACATTCTCCCCGTGTCTGCGTGGGTCTCACCCCCACAACCCAAAGATGTGCAAAGTTGGTGGATTGGCTACGCTAAATTGCCCCTTGATTGGAAAAAATGAATTGGGTACTTTCAATTTTGTTTTTTTTAAACTCTTCTGCAACACTCTTAGCTGTCATGTTTCTCAATGGAATTACCTCCGTAAATCTAGTACAGACATCCATTATGGTCAACAGATACTGTTCCACTTTTCTCTTTAAGCAGGGATCCCACGGCATCAATTAGGACCCTTGTAAAAGGTTCTACAAATGCTGGAATGGGTATTAAAGGTGCTGGTTTGATTACCATCTGAGGTTTCCCTATGACCTGACATGTGTGACATGCACGCCATAATTCAACTACATCCTTATGCAATCCAGATCAATAAAAATGTTTTTGTATTTTTGTTTGAGTTTCCCTTACTCCTACATGACCCCCTACTGGAACCTCATGTGTTACCCACAAAACCTCCTTTCTATAACCCACCTATAATACCACTTGATGAACTTCTGCCTATTTCTAATCTGCCTGAATATGTAAAGGTGTCCATTTTCTCATTCATACATTATTTCTAATGTAATAACACTCTGGTTACACACTCGGATTCTATTTCTGTATATGCTTTCTGATACAAATGCTTTATCTCCGAATCTTGCTGCTCTAATTCAACCAACTTTCTTGAATTAAAGGCATCCGCTTCATCCATTACCTGCTCTTATTCTTCATCAGCCATCTGATCAAACATTTTTTCTGACAATGAACCTCAGCCTCCCTATCGTTACTCCTCAAGTTCTCTTCCTCCTGTCTCAACCTGTGGCTTGTGGTCTTGTCACCACACATTCAGGAAACACCCAGGATGTACTTCTGGCAACACCTCAATTTTCTGACTTTTCAACCATGGTAGGCTGCACTCCCCCCAATATCATTACCCAGGATAAATCGTAGCTCTGAAAAAGGTAATTTTTCTATTACTCCTTTCACCACTTCTCACCGGACTCTCTAACCTTACACAATGGCACACTGCTGATCTCACCACTAATTCCACATATTATCACCGTTTCTGGCAATGCTCCTTCCAAACCACACATCTCCTTTTTTAATTCATTTTTTCAGAATGTGGGCTTTTCTGACTACTCCAGTTTTATTGCCCATCTGTAATCACCTCTGACAAGGTGGTGGTGAGGTGCGTTCTTGAACCACTGCAGTCCTTGAAGTGTAGGTTAGGGAGTTCCAGGATGTTCCCCCAGCGACAGTGAAGGAACGGCGATACATTTCCAAGTCAGATGTTGAGTGACTTGGAGGGGATCCTGCAGGTCATGGTGTCCCAATGTATCTGCTGCACTTGTCCTTCTAGATGGCTGTGATCGTGGGTTCGGCAGGCACTCCCTAAGGAGCTTTGGTGAGTTCCAGCAGTGCATCTTGTAGACGGGATACACGACTGCTACTGTGCGTTGATGGAGGGAACAAGTGTGTGTGGGTGGGCTGCCAATTAAGTGGTGCTGCTTTGTCCTGGATGGTGTCGAGCTTCTCGAGTGTTGTTGGAGCTGCCACTCATCCAGGCAAGTGGAGAGGGTCCCATCACACTCCTGACTTGTGTCCTTGTCGATGGTGGACAGGCTTTGGGGGGAGTCAGGAGATGAGTTACTCTCCGCAGGATTCCCAGCCTCTGCTCTGCTCTTGTGACAAGTTTCTGGCCAGTGGTAACTCCCAGGTTGTTGATTGTGGGGTGGTAATGTGATGGCAATGCCATTGAATGGCATTGGGGGTTGGGTTATCTCTTACTGGAGATGGTCATTGTCTGGCACTTGTGTGGTGTGAATGTAACTTGCCACTTGTCAGCCCAAGCCTGGATATTGTCCAGGTCTTGCTGCATTTGGACATGGACTGCTTCATTATCTGTGCTATTATCTCTGAACGTCTGACCTTATGATGGAAGGGAGGTCATTGATGAAGCAGCTGAAGATGTTTGGACTGAGGACACTAACCTGAGGAACTCCTGCAGTGATGTCCTGGAGCTGAGATGATTGACCTCCAACCACCACAACCATCTTCCTTTGTGCCAAGTATGACTCCAGCCAGCGGAGAGTTTTCCCCTGGTTCCCACTGACTCCAGTTTAGCCGGGGCTCCTTGATTCCATACTCGGTCAAATGCTGCTTTGATGTTGAGGGCAGTCACTCTCACCTCACCTCTCACATTCAGCTCTTTTGTCCGTGTTTGAACCGAGGCTGCAATGAGGTCAGGAGCTAAGTGACGCAGGCAGAACCCAAACTGAGCTTCCTGAGCAGGTTATTGCTGAGTAAGCGCCGCTTGATAGCACTGCTGATCATCCATCACTTTGCTGATGATGGAGAGCAGACTGATAAGGCGGTAATTGGCTGGGTTGGATTTGGCCTGCTTTTTGTGGACAGGGCAAATTTTGCATCTCTTGATATCATGTTGGGTGAATAGCACTGGCTGAAGACTGACATCTGTGATGCTGGGGACCTCCGGAGGAGACCGAGATGGATCATCCACTCGGCACTTCTGGCTGAAGATTGCACAGATGTGCAAAGTGATTGAGGATGGGGGTATCTGTGGGGCCTGCTCCTCTAATGAGTTGCTTAATTGTCCACCACCATTCACTGCTGGATGTGGCAGGACTGCAGAGCTAAGATCTGATGCGTTGATTGTGGGATTTAACTCTGTCTTTTACTTGCTGCTTATGCTGTTTGACACACAAGTAGTCCTGTCGGAGATTCACCAGGTTGACACCTCATTTTTCGGTCTGCCTGGTGTTGCTCCCAGCATGCTCACTCTTCATTATCTCTCATGATTACAGATTGACTTGCTCCTGTATCCATTAAAACATCAGTCTCCACCTTGTACACATGTGTAATCCTTACCCTCAGAGATAAAATCCTTAAAACGTTCTGGCACCTGTTTATCCACCAATCTCTGAACAGTTTGTACGCTGCGGCATCTCTTGGCCTGGGACAATGGTTTATTTCTCCACTTTAATAAAGCTTATCTTGTTTTAATGAGACTGTGTCTTCCCAGTAATTTTCTTAAGCCACCAACACTGCGACTTCATGTGTCCAACTTTATCACGATGAAAACGTTTGAGTTTTCTCATCTCTCTTCCATTGTAATAGGTTTCCTTTTTAACCTGAGAGTAACCCTCCTCAGCATCACCAGCTAAACCTCCTTTGCCTTGACCACCTGTGGATTTCTCATTTCCCAGTTTATCTCCTTCGCCGATTGAATCTGATGTCGAAAACCAGACGTTGCTTTGTGACCAAATTCAAAATCATCTGCCATTTCTGCTGCTGATCTAGCCGTTTTAACTTTTTGTTCTTCCACAGGAGGTCTCACTGGGGGCGTGAGGACTCACTCTCTGGGACTCTGCCCCCTGTCTTGGCCCTTTTCCACTTATTATGGTCTATCTTCTCCTGCGGGGACAAAGGGAGGGCATTGTGAGCCACACGCTTGATGAGTCAGGGGTGTCTATAGCAGGTGGCATATGTGGGCACCACACCTGGACATGAAGGGGTTGTGCTGGTGGGTGCAAGTGGGTTCTGAGGAACAAGCACAAGGATCGGATGTGGGGAGGGTGTGAGGTGTCAGCCAGTGATTTGTGGGGGGGGGGGCAGGTATCTGGGAATTTGAGGGGTGACAAGTGGAACTGATGTCAGGAGACAGGTGGTAACTTACCCTTCCAGCTCGGTGGAGGTTGTTGGTTTTCTTCTGACATTGGATGGCCTTGACAGAAATCTTTGGATCCTCACTGTCTTCAGGTGATGTCCCGGAGGACTGGAGAATAGCCAATGTTGTTCCTCTGTTTAAGAAGGGTAGCAAGGATAATCCAGGGAACTACAGGCCGGTGAGCCTTACTTCAGTGGTAGGGAAATTACTGGAGAGAATTCTTCGAGACAGGATCTACTCCCATTTGGAAGCAAATGGACGTATTAGTGAGAGGCAGCACGGTTTTGTGAAGGGAAGGTCGTGTCTCACTAACTTGATAAGAGTTTTTCAAAGAGGTCACAAAGATGGTTGATGCAGGTAGGGCAGTGGATGTTGTCCATATGGACTTCAGTAAGGCCTTTGAGAAGTTCCCTCATGGTAGACTGGGACAAAAGGTGAAGTCACACGGGACCAGGGGTGAGCTGGCAAGGTGGATACAGAACTGGCTAGGTCATAGAAGGCAGAGAGTAGCAATGGAAGGGTGCTTTTCTGATTGGACTAGTGGTGTTCAGCAGGGATCAGTGCTGGGACCTTTGCTGTTCGTAGTATATATAAATGACTTGGAGGAAAATGTAACTGGTCTAATTAGTAAGTTTGCAGATGACAATAGTTGGTGGAATTGCAGATAGCGATACAGAGGATACAGCAGGATTTAGATCGTTTGGAGACTTGGGCGGAGAGGTGGCAGATGGAGTTTAATCCGGACAAATGTGAGGTAATGCATTTTGGAAGATTTAATGCAGGTAGGGAATATACAGTGAATGGTAGAACCCTCAAGAGTATTGAAAGTCAGAGAGATCTAGGTGTACAGGTCGACAGGTCACTGAAAGGGGCAATATAGGTGGAGAAGGTAGTCAAGAAGGCATACGGCATGCTTGCCTTCATTGGCCGGGGCATTGAGTATAAGAATTGGTAAGTCATGTTGCAGCTGTATAGAACCTTAGTTAGGCCACACTTGGAGTATAGTGTTCAATTCTGGTCGCCACACTACCAGAAGTATGTGGAGGCTTTAGAGAGGGTGCAGAAGAGATTTACCAGGATGTCGCCTGGTATGGAGGGCATTAGCTATGAGGAGCGGTTGAATAAACTCGGTTTGTTCTCACTGGAACGACGGAGGTTGAAGGGCGACCTGTTAGAGGTCTACAAAATTATGAGGGGCATCGACAGAGTGGATAGTCAGAGGCTTTTCCCCAGGTTAGAGGGGTCAATTATTGAGGGGCATAGGTTTAAGGTGCCAGGGCCAAGGTTTAGAGTAGATGTACGAGGCAAGGCTTTTACACAGAGGGTAGTGGGTGCCTGGAACTCGCTGCCGGAGGAGGTGGTGAATGCAGGGACGATAGTGACATCTAAGGGGCAACTTGACAAATACATGAATAGGATGGGAATAGATGGGAATATATTTGAACAGATCCCCACTAGGCGTCTGACCAGGACGGTTTTCTCCTTTCTCTAGCTCTTCCTCCTGACTTTAACTCCAATATTTTAAGTTGATATGCTCTTTTGCTTTCCAACTCCATCTGATTCATTTCCATTTTGTAACTTCAAATTCTCTCTCTTCACTCTTTTCTCTTGCCATTGCCTCTCTCTTACTTCTTCTCCTCTGCCATGTCCGCGCTCTCCTTTTTCTTTCATTTCCAATTTCTTCCATTCTATTTCTTTCTGTTGATCATCTTCCTGCATTTCTAATTGGTTCATTTATAATTGAATTCTAGCTAATTCCAATGATTCAGGCTGTGTCTCTGGAAATTTAAGATGCTGAGCTATTGCTTGCTCCGCCGACCCACAAGTTCTGTTTTCGTCACCTTTTGGAAGCCAGCCCATGTGACGTCTTCCACACACAGGAAAATATTTTCAACTGAAAGATTCATATCTAATCACTCCCTATTTAAACTTCAAAACCTGAAATAAATCACCTGTCCCACGCACATTCACTGTCTTTAAGTTCAACAGCCCCAAGCCACACAAGGAATTATATTTTTATACCCTGATAAAGAGCCCCAATTTTATTATGATCCCGGATCAAACACCAACAGTGGCTCGGATATTGGACAGAAACCCCTATATTTTATTTTAATATTGTCAGACTGTGCGGAATGGATACCTCGCTCCAGGAGTGATTTCATACAAAATTGGGTAATGGAATATGAATCCAAACTTTATTATTCACACTTTAACATCGCAGAAGAAAATAGCTAACAATTACCTAAGTTTTTCTGGCGTGAAAGACCAGTTTTTACGACAGCGTGGGGATGTAGTCCCAAAAACGGAGGATCCAGCCCAATGTCTCTAATTATCTACTCCCCAGGGGATGATCCTCTTATCACAAATGGAAGTTTATTCACCCAAACCTTTACGATGCCTTAATTGCACCTGTCTCCAGAAAGCTTTCAAACCAGGATTTTGAAAAAACGCGACTGCATCAGTCACACACACTAACCCAGACTTTTAACCCTTACTGCACCAAATACATACCGCGCACTACATCTGAAATTCCTGCATTCATCAGATCAGTGTCAGCTTCCGCACTTCGAGCAGTGCAGACAGAAACTGTATGAATGTTTTGGATAAGAGACACAAACTCCAACATTCACATCTCCAGAGTTCACCCCGAAAGCCTGGTACAACACTGACCTACAGAACAAGCTGGGGAATCAGCACCCTATCATTGAAGTGTGTGCCTCAGAGCAGACAGAACTCAATATTGTGCTCAACAAGATTAGATAATTCCTCTGCTGCTAATTCATTCCTTATTCCCCCGAAAGATGTGCCAGTTAGTTGAATTCGCCATGATCAATTGCCCCTTAGTGTCCAAAGATGTGCAGGGCAGGTGGATTGGCCATGCTAAATTGCCCCATGGTGTCCAAAGATGTGCAGGGCAGGTGGATTGGCCATGATCAATTGCCCCATGGTGTCCAAAGATGTGCAGGGCAGGTGGATTGGCCATGATCAATTGCCCCATGGTGTCCAAAGATGTGTAAGTTGGATGAATGTTGGAATTCTAATGTATTGCATTGTAGGTATTTGGTGCAGAGTGTTAGAAGCCTGGGTTAGAGTGTACGAGACTGCTGCAGGCATGATTTTAAAGAATCCTGGGTTTGAAAGGGTTTGGGAGCCAGAGGGGCAATTAAGGCATCGTAAAAGTTTGGGCAAATGGAGTTTTGTTTGGATTAAGGCGGTTGCCTGTGGAATTAATTCGATTTCAGCTTGGTAAGATGATGCAGTGACTGGGTGCACGATGGTAGCAGGCATCTTGCAGGAAAGCAGTTTAGTGTGTTTTAGATTGGGTTGTGAGCAGAAGTCAAGCATCAGCTCACTGCAGTGCAGTTCAAGGTATGTCTGCAGACAGATTCATCGTTTCTTTCCAAGCAGTTCAGAATTCTGTAGCTGGAAGGGAGAGCTGAAACAAGTGGAAAAGAAGCTGCTGAACAAATACATCCAGGGTTTTTGCATGGTTCTGACAGGAGTCAGATCTATCTCTCACAACAGTCTCAAAGTGGAGCATCCATACATCTCTGTACAGCAGGTATTCCGGAGTACGAACTGCGTTTGAAAGTGGATCAATCCCCGAGATGTTTTGTCCTGAGTTGAAGTAAGATAGCAATTAGGTGTTATTGTGCCATTGTACCGACCATCATTGTTTAAGCGGTAATTGTTAGCTCGCTTTGTTGTGTGATGTTAAAGTTTTGTTAATCTTCTGTTAGTAATAAAGTTTGTTTTAATCTACCAGATCCTTATTTCCACATCTAGAGTGAGGTTGTCTTTCCTCACAGTCCAACAAAAGTAGAATAAAATATTGGGGTTTCAGTCCCGTATCCTAGCCACCATTCCGGTCCAGAATCATAGTAACAACCCCTTACTGCACAAAATACACATAATAAAATACACCTGAAATTCCAACATTCATTGAACAGTGTGACACAGGGGCCCAGAGGGGGAAAGGACAGTCTATCTAACACACTGTGACACCCGGTTCCAGAGGGGGAAAGGACAGTGTATCTAACACACCGTGACACCCAGTCCCAGAGGGGGAAAGGACAGTGTATCTAACAAACTGTGACACCCGGTCCCAGAGGGGGAAAGGACAGTGTATCTAACACACTGTGACACCCTGTCCCAGAGGGGGAAAGGACAGTGTATCTAACACACTGTGACACCCGGTCCCAGAGGGGGAAAGGACAGTGTATCTAACACACTGTGACACCCGGTCCCAGAGGGGGAAAGGACAGTGTATCTAACACACTGTGACACCCGGTCGCAGAGAGTGAAAGGGCAGTGTATCTAACACACTGTGACACCCGGTCCCAGAGGGGGAAAGGACAGTGTATCTAACACACTGTGACACCCGGTCCCAGAGGGGGAAAGGACAGTGTATCTAACACACTGTGACACCCGGTCGCAGAGGGAGAAAGGACATTGAATCTAACACACTGTGACACAGGGGCCCAGAGGGGGAAAGGACAGTGTATCTAACACACTGTGACACCCGGTCCCAGAGGGAGAAAGGACAGTGTATCTAACACACTGTGACACAGGGGCCCAGAGGGGGAAAGGACAGTGTATCTAACACACTGTGACACCCGGTCCCAGAGGGGGAAAGGACAGTGTATCTAACACACTGTGACACCCAGTCCCAGAGGGTGAACGGACAGTGTATCTAACACACTGTGACACCCAGTCCCAGTGGGGAAAAGGACAGTGTATCTAACACACTGTGACACCCGGTCCCAGAGGGGGAAAGGACAGTGTATCTAACACACTGTGAGACCCGGTCCGAGAGGGGGAAATGACAGTGTATCTAACACACTGTGAGACCCGGTCCCAGAGGGAGAAAGGACAGTGTATCTAACACACTGTGACACCCAGTTCCAGAGGGGGAAAGGGAAGTGTATCTAACACACTGTGACACCCGGTCCCAGAGGGGGAAAGGACAGTGTATCAAACACACTGTGACACCCGGTCCTAGAGGGGGAAATGACAGTGTATCTAACACACTGTGACACCCGGTCCCAGAGGGAGAAAGGACAGTGTATCTAACACACTGTGACACCCAGTAGCAGAGGGAGAAAGGACAGTGTATCTAACACACTGTGACACCCGGTCCCAGAGGGGGAAATGACAGTGTATCTAACACACTATGAGACCCAGTTCCAGAGGGGGAAAGGACAGTGTATCTAACACACTGTGACACCCGGTCCCAGAGGGGGAAATGACAGTGTACCTAACACACTATGAGACCCGGTCCCAGAGGGAGAAAGGACAGTGTATCTAACACACTGTGACACCCGGTCCCAGAGGGGGAAAGGACAGTGTATCTAACACACTGTGACACCCTGTCCCAGAGGAGGAAAGGACAGTGTATCTAACACACAGTGACACCCGGTCCCAGAGGGGGAAAAGACAGTGAATCTAACACACTGTGACACCCAGTCCCAGAGGGGGAAAGGACAGTGTATCTAACACACTGTGACACCCGGTACCAGAGATGGAAAGGACAGTGTATCTAACACACTGTGGCACCCAGTCCCAAAGGGGGAAAGGACAGTGTATCTAACATACTGTGACACCCGGTCCCAGAGGTCGAAAGGACAGTGTATCTAACACACTGTGACACCCAGTCCCAGAGGGGGAAAGGACAGTGTATCTAACACACTGTGACACCCAGTCCCAGAGGGGGAAAGGACGGTGTATCTAACACACTGTGACACCCGGTCCCAGAGGGGGAAAAGGACAGTGTATCTAACACACTGTGACACCCAGTCCCAGAGGGGAAAAGGACAGTGTATCTAACACACTGTGACACCCAGTCCCAGAGGGGGAAAGGACAGTGTATCTAACATACTGTGACACCCGGTCCCAGAGGGGGAAAGGACAGTGTATCTAACACACTGTGACACCCAGTCCCAGAGGGGGAAAGGACAGTGTATCTAACACACTGTGACACCCGGTGCCAGCAAGTATTGCTGAAGTGGAATTGTGTTGAACTAACTTGCTGGGGTTGTTCAGTGGAGTGTCTATCAGGGCCTCTGCCGTTGATGTGGAGACAGCCTTTCCGAAGGCCTTCGATAAAGTGCCACTCGTAGAAACAGGAACTAGGAGCAGGAATCGACCATTTGGTTGATCGTTCAACTCAATCGCCTGACCTCCCCCCCCCCCCGGCACTCCCCTGGCCCTGTTCCCCCCCCCCCCCACACCAGTTCATCCCCTTCGCCCAAGTGCTGTATCGAGCTGCTTCTTGAAAACATGTGGTTTGGCCTCAAATATTTCCTGTGGTAACAAATTCCACAGGCCGACCACTCTCTGGCTGAAGAAATGTCTCCTCATCTCTGTCCGAAATGGTCTACTCTGTATCCTCAGACTGTGACCCCTGGTTCTGGCCACACCCACCATCCACGGGCAGCACTGTAGCTTAGTGGTTAGCACAGTTGCTTCACAGCTCCCAGGGTCCCAGGTTCGAATCCCGGCTTGGGGCACTGTCTGTGCAGAGTCTGCACGTTCTCCCCGTGTTTGCGCGGGTTTCCTCCGGGTGCTCCGGTTTCCTCCTACAAGCCCAAAAAGATGTGCACATTCTGATTTCTCCCTCTGTGTACCCGAACTGGCTCCGGAATGTGACAACGAGGGGCTTTTCACAGTAGGATAGACATATGGACGATAAGGGAATGGTGTAGATGGGCTTTAGAGTGGTTTCACAGGTCGGCGCAACATCGAGGGCCGAAGGGCCTGTACTGCGCTGTAATGTTCTATGTTCTAACTTCATTGCAGTGTTGATGTAAGAACTACTTGGGACAATAAAGATTATTATCATTATCCTTCCTGCATCTACCCTGTCCAGTCCTGTTAGAATTTTATCGGTTTCTACGAGATCCCCCCTCATTTTCCTGAACTCCAGTGAATACAATCCTAACCGATTCAATCTCTCCTCGTACGTCAGTCCCGCCATCCCAGGAATCAGTCTGGTAAACCTTCGCTGCGCTCCCTCGAGAGCCAGAACATCCTTCCTCAGAGAAGGAGACCAAAACTGCCCACAATACTCCAAGTGTGGCCTCACCAAGGCCCTGTACAATTGCAGCAACACATCCCTGTTTCTGTACTCGAAACCTCTCGCTCTGAAGGCCAATATTGCCAATTGCCTTCTTTCCCATTATGCAGCTTTACAAAGCGCTGGTTAGACCCCACTTGGGAGTCACTCTGAGCAGATCTGGGCACCAACATCTCAGGAAGGATATTTCGGCCTTGGAGGGAGGGTGACAGAGGTTTACAGAAATGATACCTGGATTACAGGGGTTGAGTAACGAGGAGATTACTCAAATCAGACCTGTTTTCGCTGGAATTTAGAAGGTTAAGGGGTGATCCGATCAAAGTATTCAAGATATTAACAGGGAATGACAGGGTAGATAAAGATAAACTATTTCCACTGGTTGAAGATTCGAGAACCTGGGGGCATTGTCTGAAAATTAGGGCCAGACCATTCATAAGTACAGAGTACATCGGATCATAGAATTTACAGTGCAGGAGGCCATTTGGCCCATCGAGTCTGCACCGGCTCTTTGAAAGAGCACCCTACCCAATCCCACACCTCCACCCTATCCCCATAACCCAGTAACCCCACCCAACACTAAGGGCAATTTTGTACACTAAGGGCAATTGATCATGACCAATCCACCTAACCTGCACATCTTTGGACTGTGGGAGGAAACCGGAGCACCCGGAGGAAACCCACGCAGACACGGGGAGGATGTGCAGACTCCGCACAGACAGTGACCCAAGCCGGAATCGAACCTAGGACCCTGGCGCTGTGAAGCCACAGTGCTAGCCACTTGTGCTATTCTCCAGGAGAGATGTTGGGAAGAACATCTTCACTCACTGGGGGAACTCTCTCCCACAAACTGCAGTTGAAACTCGATCAGTTGTTTTAAATCTGAGATGGATAGATTTGAGTTAAGCAAAGATGTTAAGGGATACGGGCCTAGGGCAGGTTTCTGGAGTTAGGTCACAGGTCAGCCATGGTCTCATTAACAGGACAGGCTCGAGGGGCTGAATGGTTTACTCCTGCTCCTATTACACTGCATCTGCATGCATTTGCCCACTCCGTCCCATTCACACCGAAGCATCTCTGCATCCTCCACTCAGCTCGCACGTGAGAAAGGTTGTAGATGCAGGAACGAAAGGGGGGCGGCAGTCCCAAGGATCGGGGTCGGCTGGGTGACGGTGGGGCCAGTGTGATGGTGAATTGATCATTTTCGGGCTGGTGGTGGGAGGGGGGGGCGCGGTTTGTCGGGGAGTTCCCCGGAGACCAGTGTGTGATCTTGCTGACATGCATATCAATGATGTTGCCCAGGCTTGTCTGCTGGTGGCCCCCAGCTCTGGGTTCGCTCTGTCACACTGCTGCACCTCGCTCTGAAGATTGGGCTGACTTCGAGTTGAAGGTTCCTCGCGGCACCTGTTCGTCCAGCGGCAAGCTGAGTTGCTTCCGGTGTCGGCTGCTGATTGGCTCACTGGTGAGCAACTCCAAGTTCGGGGGACGGACGTGTCGGAGCAGAGTCAGGCCTCAGGACAACTTGAAACAGGGCGAAGGCGAGTTGGGGCTCAGGCCTTGAGCCACCTGAGATAGGCGAAGGGCAGTTGGGCGTCAGGGCGGGGGGGGGGGGGGGGGAGAGGCGGGGCAGTCAGGTCTCAAAGCAACTCGGTGAAGCGGGGGAGGAAAACAGCCCACAGAGCAAAGCGGGGGGGGAGGGGGGGGAGAACAGGGGGAGTGGTGTCTGGCCTTGAAAGCAGCTTCAGGAGGGGAGAGTGGGGGGGGAAGAGAGGGGAGTCAGGCCTCGGAGCTGGGGGAGGGGGGGAAGAGACAGGCCGTGGAGAAACTTCCAGAAGGGGGAGGGGAGGTATCAGGCCTCGGAACCGGCGATGCCAGCCGGGCTTCGGTACAACTTTAAGTTTGGGGTGGGGGTATTGGGGCGGGGCGTCGGGCGACCTTTGCCCTCCCGCAGCGGGCGGGCGTCTCAGCGAATCGGCGCAGAGTGGGCGGAGAAGGCGAGGCGGTAGATTTGGTCCTCAGGCCTCCAGTTTGTTCATCCTGCTGTGGGCCTGTGTTTTGTTTGGAGTGGCGGCGCGATGCATTGCCGTTCCTCTGGCCCCCTTCCTTATTTGTCCCAAACATTGCGCATTCCCCACTCTCCCGCACCCCCCCCCCCCCCCCCCAACAAGAGACGGGAAATTTGCATCCGCTCCACCTCTCGCCCAAACCCCCACACCTTCCCTTGCGAAGTGTTGGACAAGGCCTCGGCCTCGGCCTCGGGTACGGGGAGCTGGCAGCAACATGCTCAAAATCTATAGAAGGCACGGAGGGGGATCTGCGCACGGCGAGGAGGAGGGCGTGGAACTTCAAAAGGAGGCGGACGGGAGAGCTGTGCAGACAGAGGGCAGGCGACGTGGAGAGAAGAACGATCTGGGTCGGATCGGACGCGGGAGAGACCACATCAAACAGGGGGGGGGGGCGAGGGGGGGGGGTGTTGAAGAAAAGCAAAACCCCGCGGGCGGGCGGGAGGCCGGTCCGAAATAAAAGTAGACAAGGCGGTGGGGAAAAAGAGCGCTGGCAGAGGGAGAGAGCGAGAGGGAGAGAGAGAGAGAGACACAGGATTAACGTTTGGAGGCAGTGCGACTCTCCCTCAGGGTTAAGGAGGGAGGAATGTGACGAGCGGGCCCAGGGGGAAGGTCAGGGGTAGTGTGGGGAACAGAGACGGAATCTGGGTCAGGCTGCCTGAGAGCGAGGTGGAGGAAGATTTGGAGCCAGGAGATCGAGAGGGAATGGTGTTATCCGGAATGTGGTAGGTTACAACAGCGAGCGGAGGGGTCCGGATGAATGACAAGACAATTCAGATTGCAACTTTATATAAGCACTGTATGTACAATGCAGCGTTCCACGCAGATATACAGGGTTACGGTTCAAGGACAAGAGTACAGCGTTCATATACACCATTCCCCAAGAGATCATCAACCTCCCTTCCCACCCTCTACCCGCCTCTCTCTCCCCACCACGAGCTCCGTGGTGAAGAGCCATCAGGGTTAACTCGCCCCACCCCAACATTCGGACTGTGTCGAGAATCGATGGGAGACAGTTTGGGAGCGTTCCCTATTGGTAAGTGCCTGTCCCCCTCTGCGCACCCACCCCCCCCCAAACACAGGCTCAGCCACGGCAACAGGCAGGCAGGGGAAGGCCAGGGACTCGCTCGGCGACACAGATAGAGAGAGAGAAGCCGGTCTCGGTTAATCGGAGGCGGGTGGCAGAGGTGGACGGGCAGCAGGGAGGTAGGGCAGGAAGAGGACCAGGGCGGAGAGGGGACAGGAGGAGGGGGCAGACGCCTCAGCCGGTCCCTTGGACTCGGATTCGGGCGGCTTGGGGGAGTCGGACATTACGAGGAACATGGCGTCGGCGGCCTGGCAGCGCCCCTCGTGCCAGGGCCCCTCGGAGGGGGCGGGCGCCGGGGGCTGCTGGGGGAGGGCGGGGCCGACCTCAGACCCCTCACCCCCCTCCTCTCCCTCGTCCTCCTCCACCTCCTCCTCCTGGGGGCTGCCTCCCTTGCCTAGCCCAGGGTGGGTGCGCTCATGTCGGCGCAGGCCTGAGCGGCCGGCGAAGGCCTTGCCGCACTGGCCGCAGGGGAAGCGGCGAGCGGGCACGCTGGCTGGGGGAGCTCCCGGCCCGTCGGCAGGGCCTGCGTTGGGGGGGGGTGGGTGGGACCGCTGGTGACGCCGCAGAGCGGCCCGGCCCTCCAGCACGGCTGGGCAGAGGGGGCAGGGAGCCTGGGCGTGGGCCCGCTCGTGCTTGCGCAGGCTCGAAGATACCATAAAGGCCTTGTCGCAGAGGGCGCACTTGTATGGCCGCTCGCCCGTGTGGGTCCGTCGGTGCTTGGTCAGCGCCGCCCGCTCGGCAAAGGCCTTGCCGCAGAATGGGCAGGGGTAGGGCCGGGCGCCCGTGTGGGCCAAGCGGTGCCGCTTGAGGTCCCAGGAGGCGGCGAAGGCCTTGCCACAGTCGGGGCAGGGGTGGGGGCGTTCCCCGGTGTGGGTACGCCGGTGCAGGACCAAGTCAGCCGGCTGCCGGAAGCTCTTGGGGCACCGGTCGCACTGGTGGGGGCGCAGGCCGGCGTGGCAGCGCTGGTGACGCCGGAAGGAGGAGGGGTCGGCAAAGAGGCGGCCGCAGGCAGCACAGAGATACGGCCGCTCGCCCGAGTGGGTGCGCCGGTGGTTACTCCACGAGGAGCGCTGGGTGAAGCCCTTGCCGCAATCGGGGCAGCGGTGGGGCTTCTCAGCCGCGTGGATGCGCTGGTGGCAGGCCAGCGAGGAGGAGCGGGCGAACGCCTTGCCGCACGACGCGCACTGGAAGGGCCTCTCGCCGGTGTGGCGTCGCTGGTGGTTGCGGAGGTCCTTCAGCTCGGCGTAGGCTTTGCCGCAGTGATCGCAGGCGTGGGGCCGGTGCCCGGCATGCGCCCGCCGGTGCTTGCGGCAAACCGAGGGGTCAGCGAACCGCTTGCCGCACTCGGGGCAGGCGTACGGGCGCTCGCCGGTGTGCTGTCGTTCGTGCACCCGCAGCTTGGCCGGCGTGGCGCAGGTCTTGCCGCAGTGGGTGCAGCGACAGGGCCGGGTGCCCGCCGCACCCCCTTCCACCCCCTCGCCGTGGGCCTGCGCGGTGTGCACCCGCAGGCAGCGGGCCCGAGCGAAGGACTTTCCGCACTCGGAGCAGCCGAAGGGCTTCTCGCCGGTGTGCGACCGCATGTGGGTCTGCAGCTCCGAGGCCGTGCGGTACGCCTTGGGGCAGGTAGTGCAGGGGAAGCGCCGCGCGCCCGGAGCGCGGGCCGTTCGAGCTGGGCGCAGGGCCTCCTCGGCGGTCGTCTCCTCCGCCTCGCTCCTCGCCACGTTTTGGACCTCGTCGCTGCCATCGCATTTCACCGCCGTCTCGGCATCCCCGTTGGGCGTCGCAGTCTCGCCACGTCCGGCCTCCTGCTCCACGCCAGCGTCCTTCTCTGCCGGTCCCAGCTGCTTCGCTCCCGTGCTCTGGTGCTTGGTACTGCGAGCATGAGCCCGTACGCGGGCGAGCGATGGGAATGTCTCGCCACACTCCGAACAGATGAAGTGGTCCCGGCGCCGAGCTGCCCTCCCGCTTTGCCGCTTGGTCTTGGCAGGGGGAGGGGGCTTTGCCACCCCAGGCCCGTCAGAGGCCATGGCCGACCGTTAGGATCCTGCGCAGAGGGACAGAGAGGGAGGGGCATTAAGAGCTAAACAACTATAGAGCCAGAGATTTGACCGTCAAAGCCCCAGACTCGATCCCCGGCCTACAGAGCTCCGGTCAATCCCAGTCCATACCCACTGCCCCAGCCAATCCCAGTCCATACCCACTGCCCCAGCCAATCCCAGTCCATACCCACTGCCCCAGCCAATCCCAGTCCATACCCACTGCCCCAGCCAATCCCAGTCCATACCCACTGCCCCAGCCAATCCCAGTCCATACCCACTGCCCCAGCCAATCCCAGTCCATACCCACTGCCCCAGCCAATCCCAGTCCATACCCACTGCCCCAGCCAATCCCTGTCCATACCCACTGCCCCAGCCAATCCCAGTCCATACCCACTGCTCCGGCCAATCCCAGTCCATACCCACTGTTCTGGCCAATCCCAGTCCATACCCACTGCTCCGGCCAATCACAATCCATACCCACTGCCCCGGCCAATCACAGTCCATACCCACTGCCCCAGCCAATCACAGTCCATACCCACTGCCCCAGCCAATCACAGTCCATACCCACTGCCCCAGCCAATCCCAGTCCATACCCACTGCCCCAGCCAATCCCAGTCCATACCCACTGCCCCAGCCAATCACAGTCCATACCCACTGCCCCAGCCAATCCCAGTCCATACCCACTGCCCCAGCCAATCCCAATCCATACTCATTGCCCCAGCCAATCCCAGTCCATACCCACTGCCCCAGCCAATCCCAGTCCATACCCACTGCCCCAGCCAATCCCAGTCCATACCCACTGCTCCGGCCAATCCCAGTCCATACCCACTGCTCCGGCCAATCCCAGTCCATACCCACTGCTCCGGCCAATCCCAATCCATACCCATTGCCCCAGCCAATCCCAGTCCATACCCACTGCCCCAGCCAATCCCAGTCCATACCCACTGCCCCAGCCAATCCCAGTCCATACCCACTGCTCCGGCCAATCCCAGTCCATACCCACTGCTCCGGCCAATCCCAGTCCATACCCACTGCTCCGGCCAATCCCAATCCATACCCATTGCCCCAGCCAATCCCAGTCCATACCCACTGCCCCAGCCAATCCCAGTCCATACCCACTGCCCCAGCCAATCCCAGTCCATACCCACTGCCCCAGCCAATCCCAGTCCATACCCACTGCCCCAGCCAATCCCTGTCCATACCCACTGCCCCAGCCAATCCCAGTCCATACCCACTGCTCCGGCCAATCCCAGTCCATACCCACTGTTCTGGCCAATCCCAGTCCATACCCACTGCTCCGGCCAATCACAATCCATACCCACTGCCCCGGCCAATCACAGTCCATACCCACTGCCCCAGCCAATCACAGTCCATACCCACTGCCCCAGCCAATCACAGTCCATACCCACTGCCCCAGCCAATCCCAGTCCATACCCACTGCCCCAGCCAATCCCAGTCCATACCCACTGCCCCAGCCAATCACAGTCCATACCCACTGCCCCAGCCAATCCCAGTCCATACCCACTGCCCCAGCCAATCCCAATCCATACTCATTGCCCCAGCCAATCCCAGTCCATACCCACTGCCCCAGCCAATCCCAGTCCATACCCACTGCCCCAGCCAATCCCAGTCCATACCCACTGCTCCGGCCAATCCCAGTCCATACCCACTGCTCCGGCCAATCCCAGTCCATACCCACTGCTCCGGCCAATCCCAATCCATACCCATTGCCCCAGCCAATCCCAGTCCATACCCACTGCCCCAGCCAATCCCAGTCCATACCCACTGCCCCAGCCAATCCCAGTCCATACCCACTGCTCCGGCCAATCCCAGTCCATACCCACTGCTCCGGCCAATCCCAGTCCATACCCACTGCTCCGGCCAATCCCAATCCATACCCATTGCCCCAGCCAATCCCAGTCCATACCCACTGCCCCAGCCAATCCCAGTCCATACCCACTGCCCCAGCCAATCCCAGTCCATACCCACTGCTCCGGCCAATCCCAGTCCATACCCACTGCTCCGGCCAATCACAGTCCATACCCTGCCTCTCCCCGTACACCCCCCAAACCCCCCAGGTCCACGTGGAGGCTACCCCCCCTCCCCTGCCCCTCCCCCCCCCAGCGTCCTGTATCCTGGGACCACGGACCCCTCCCCCTCCTTCACTGCAATGGGCCCCCTCCCCCACTGCAATGGGCCCACAGCCCCAACCCCCTCCCCCACTGAAATGGGCCCACAGCCCCATCCCCATCCCCCTCCCCCACTGCACTGGAACCACAGCCGCCACCCCCTCCCTGCTCCGCTCTGGGCCCACAGCCCCCACACCCCTCCTCCTCCACAGTGGGATCACAGACCCCACACACCTCTTCCTCCGCACTGGGACCACAGACCCCACCCCTTCCTCTCTGCACTGGGACCACATACCCCACCCCCTTCCCCTCTGCACTGGGACCACATACCCCACCCCCTTCCCCTCTGCACTGGGACCACAGACCCCACCCCCTTCCCCTCTGCACTGGGACCACAGACCCCACCCTCCTCCACACTGGGACCACAAATCCCACCCTCCTCCTCCACGCTCGAACCACACCCTCCCTCCACCATGCTGTGACCATAGCCCCCCCTCCACGCTGTGACCAAAGCCCCCTCCTGCTCCTCCACACTGGGACCACTGCCTCCCCTCCTTCATGTTGGGACCATTGTCCTCTTACTCCACACTGGGACCACAGACCTCACCCCTCCTCCTCTGCACTGGGACCACAGACCCCACCCCAGCCCACACACCTCTCCCCTCCTACTATTCTGCACTGGGACCGCAGACCCCACCCACCTCCTCCACATGCTGGGACCATAGCCCCCACCCCACTCCACGCTGTGACCATCTCTTACTCCTCCGCACTGGGACCACTGCCTCCCCTCGTCCACGCTGAGAACATTGTCCCCATCCTCCTCTGCGCTGGGACAATCGCCCCCTCTTCCCCCGCGCTGGGACCACCATCTCCCTACTCTTCTGGGCTGGGACTGCTGCCCTCCTCCTTGTCCCCGCTGGGACCACTGCCCATCCTCCTCCGCACTGGGACCACTGACCCCCCTGTTCCTCTGCGCAGGGACCAAGAACACCCTCCGCACTGGGACCACCACCTCCTTCCTTCTCCGCACTGGGACCATCAGCCCCTCCTCCTCCGTGCTGGGACCACCGGCCCCTCTTCCTCCAGGCTGGGACCACCACACCCTTCCTCCTCCACGCTGGGAACATCGCCTCCTCCTCCTCCTCCACGCTGGGACAACCGGCCCCTCCTCCTCCACGCTGGGACCACCGCCCCCCTCCTCCGCGCTGGGACTATTGATCCCCTCCTTTTCTACGCTGGGACCACTGCCCCCCCGTTCTCCACTGGCCCACCCCCTCCTGCTGCATGCTGGGACCACCGCCCCTCCTCCACGCTGGGACCAACGCACCGCTCGGTGCTGGGACCACGGCCACCCTCCTTCGCGCTGGGAGCACCGTGCCCCCTCCTCTTCCGCGCTAAGAACATCGCCCCCTCCTCCTCTGTGCTGGGACCACTACTCATTTCCTCCACGTTGGGACTACCCAGCCCCCTCCTACCCCGCACTGGGACGACTGACCTCCCCCCCTCCTCCACGTTGGGACCACTGCTCCCCGTCCTCCTCCATGCTGGGACCACCGCCCCCATCTCCACGCTGGGACCACTGCCCCTTCTTCCTCCACGCTGGGACCCCCACTTTGTCCTCCGCACTGGGACCACTCGCCCCTCCTCCTCCGTGCTGGAGCCACCACCAACCCCTCCTCCGCATTGGGACCACCCCCACCCCTCCGTGCTGGAACCACTGCCCCCCACTCCTCTGCACCGGGACCACCGCCCCCACCCCTCCACGCTGGGACCACCACCCCCCTCAACCCCTCCTCCGCATTGGGACCACCGCCCCCCCCCCTCTGCGCTTTGATCACCGCCCCCCACTCCTCCGCGCCGGGACCATCACCACCTCCTTGATGGGACTACCCTACTCCCCTTCCTCTACGCTGGGACCACCACCACCCTCCTGCTCTGTGCTGGCCCCACTACATCGCCCCCCAATCCTACTCTGTGCTGGGACCACTGCCTCCCCTTCTCCTCCACGCAGGGACCACTGCCCCTCCGCGCTGGGACCACCGCCCCTCCGCGCTGGGACCACCGCCCCTCCGCGCTGGGACCACCGCCAACTCCTCCTCCGCGTTGGGACCACCGCCCCCCACTCCGCGTTGGGACCACCGCCCCAACTCCGCGCTGGGACCACCGCCCCCCACTCCGCGCTGGGACCAGAGCCACCCCTCCTCCGCGCTGGGACCGCGGCCCCTCCGCGCGCCGGTCATGTGGGTTCGGGCTCTAGGACCCAGGACTCTCCCTCACCCTCTGTCTCCCTCTCGGCTCCTGCGCCTCGGCCCCACCGGAAACCGGAAATGCGTCACACCCGCCCGTGGACAGTGGGGAATCCGGCTCCAGGAGAAATGATCCCGGGAAAAAGGTTCCGCTCTACACACCCTATAGAACCCTATATAATCTCCACCTGGACTGCATCCTATAGAACCCTCGCCTGGACTCAACCCTATAGAATCTCCACCTGGACTGCATCCTATAGAATCCCAACTGGGATTGAACCCTATAGAATCACCAGTGTAGAGGGAGCTTTACTCTGTATCTAACCCCGTGCTGTACCTGTCCTGGGAGTGTTTGATGGGGACAGTGTAGAGTGAGCTTTACTCTGTATCTAACCCCATGCTGTACCCGTCCTGGGAGTGTTTGATGGGGACAGTGCAGAGGGAGCTTTACTCTGTATCTAACCCCGTGCTGTACCTGTCCCGGGAGTGTTTGATGGGGACAGTGCAGAGGGAGCTTTACTCTGTATCTAACCTCGTGCTGTACCTGTCCTGGGAGTGTTTGATGGGGACAGTGTCGAGGGAGATTTACTCTGTATCTAACCCCGTGCTGCACCTGTCCTGGGAGTGTTTGATGGGAACAGTGTAGAGGGAGCTTTACTCTGTATCTAACCCGTGCTGTACCTGTCCTGGGAGTGTTCGATGGGAACAGTGTAGAGGGAGCTTTACTCTGTATCTAACCCCGTGCTGTACCTGTCCTGCGAGTGTTCGATGGGAACAGTGTAGAGGGAGCTTTACTCTGTATCTAACCCCGTGCTGTACCTGTCCTGCGAGTGTTCGATGGGAACAGTGTAGAGGGAGCTTTACTCTGTATCTAACCCGTGCTGTACCTGTCTTGGGAGTGTTTGATGGGGACAGTGTAGAGGGAGCTTTACTCTGTATCTAACCCCGTGCTGTACCTCTCCTGTGAGTGTTTGATGGGGACAGTGTAGAGGGAGCTTTACTCTGTATCTAACCCCGTGCTATACCAGTCCTGGGAGTGTTTGATGGGGACAGTGTAGAGGGAGCTTTACTCTGTATCTTACCCCGTGCTGTACCTGTCCTGGGAGTGTTTGATGGGGACAGTGTAGAGGGAGCTTTACTCTGTATCTAACCCCGTGCTGTACCTGTCCTGGGAGTGATTGATGGGGACAGTGTTAAGGGAGCTTTACTCTGTATCTAACCCCGTGCTGTACCTGTCCTGTGAGTGTATCATGGGGACAGTGTAGAGGGAGCTTTACTCTGTATCTAACCCCGTGCTGTACCTGTCCTGGGAGTGTTTGATGGGGACAGTGTAGAAGGAGCTTTACTCTGTATCTAACCCGTGCTGTACCTGTCCTGGGAGTGTTTGATGGGGACAGTGTAGAGGGAGCTTTACTCTGTCTCTAACCCTGTGCTGTACCTGTCTTGGGAGTGTTTGATGGGGACAGTGTAGAGGGAGCTTTACTCTGTATCTAACCCGTGCTGTACCTGTCCTGGGAGTGTTTGATGGGGACAGTGTAGAGGGAGCTTTACTCTGTATCTAACTCTGTGCTGTACCTGTCCTGGGAGTGTTTGATGGGGACAGTGTAGAGGGAGCTTTACTCTGTATCTAACCCCGTGCTGTACCTCTCCTGTGAGTGTTTGATGGGGACAGTGTAGTGGGAGCTTTACTCTGTATCTAACCCGTGCTGTACCTGTCCTGGGAGTGTTTGATGGGGACAGTGTAGAGGGAGCTTTACTCTGTATCTAACCCCGTGCTATACCAGTCCTGGGAGTGTTTGATGGGGACAGTGTAGAGGGAGCTTTACTCTGTATCTTACCCCGTGCTGTACCTGTCCTGGGAGTGTTTGATGGGGACAGTGTAGAGGGAGCTTTACTCTGTATCTAACTCTGTGCTGTACCTGTCCTGGGAGTGTTTGATGGGGACAGTGGAGAGGGAGCTTTAGTCTGTATCTAACCCCGTGCTGTACCTGTCCTGGGAGTGTTTGATGGGGACAGTGTAGAGGGAGCTTTACTCTGTATCTAACCCGTGCTGTACCTGTCCTGGGAGTGTTTGATGAGGACAGTGTCGAGGGAGCTTTACTCTGTATCTAACCCCGTGCTGTACCTGTCCTGGGAGTGTTTGATAGGGACAGTGTAGAGGAAGCTTTACTCTGTATCTAACCCCGTGCTGTACCTGTCCTGGGAGTGTTTGATGAGGACAGTGCAGAGGGAGCTTTACTCTGTATCTAACCCCGTGCTGTACCTGTCCTGGGAGTGTTTGACGGGGACAGTGTAGAGGGAGCTTTACTCTGTATCGAACCCCGTGCTGTTCCTGTCCTGGGAGTGTTTGATGGGGACAGTGTGGAGGGAGCTTTACTCTGTATCTAACCCCGTGCTGTTCCTGTCCTGGGAGTGTTTGATGGGGACAGTGTAGAGGGAGCTTTACTCTGGATCTAACCCCGTGCTGTACATGTCCTGGGAGTGTTTGATGGGGACAGTGTCGAGGGAGCTTTACTCTGTATCTAAACCCGTGCTGTACCTGTCCTGGGAGTGATTGATGGGGACAGTGCAGAGGGAGCTTTACTCTGTATCTAACCCCGTGCTGTACCTGTCCTGGGAGTGTTTGATGGGGACAGTGTAGAGGGAGCTTTACTCTGTATCTAACCCCGTGCTGTACCTGTCCTGGGAGTGTTTGATGGGGACAGTGTAGAGGGAGCTTTACTCTGTATCTAACCCCGTGCTGTACCTGTCCTGGGAGTGTTTGATGGGGACAATGCAGAGGGAGCTTTACTCTGTATCTAAACCCGTGCTGTACCTGTCCTGGGAGTGTTTGATGGGGACAGTGTAGAGGGAGATTTACTCTATTTCTAACCCCGTGCTGTACCTGTCCTGGGAGTGTTTGATGGGGACAATGCAGAGGGAGCTTTACTCTGTATCTAACCCTGTGCTGTACCTGTCCTGGGAGTGTTTGATGGGGACAATGTAGAGGGAGCTTTACTCTGTATCTAACCCTGTGCTGTACCTGTCCTGGGAGTGTTTGATGGGGTCAGTGTAGAGGGAGCTTTACTCTGTATCTAACCCCGTGCTGTACCTGTCCTGGGATTGTTTGATAGGGACAGTGTAGAGGAAGCTTTACTCTGTATCTAACCCCGTGCTGTACCTGTCCTGGGAGTGTTTGATGAGGACAGTGCAGAGGGAGCTTTACTCTGTATCTAACCCCGTGCTGTACCTGTCCTGGGAGTGTTTGATGGGGACAGTGCAGAGGGAGCTTTACTCTGTATCTAACCCCTTGCTGTACCTGTCCTGGGAGTGTTTGATGGGGACACTGTAGAGGTAGTTTTACTCTGTATCTAACCCCGTGCTGTACCTGTCCTGGGAGTGATTGATGGGGACAGTGCAGAGGGAGCTTTACTCTGTATCTAACCCCGTGCTGTACCTGTCCTGGGAGTGTTTGATGGGGACAGTGTAGAGGGAGCTTTACTCTATTTCTAACCCCGTGCTGTACCTGTCCTGGGAGTGTTTGATGGGGACAATGCAGAGGGAGCTTTACTCTGTATCTAACCCTGTGCTGTACCTGTCCCGGGAGTGTTTGATGGGGACAGTGTCGAGGGAGCTTTACTCTGTATCTAACCCCGTGCTGTACCTGTCCTGGGAGTGTTTGATGGGGACAGTGTAGAGGAAGCTTTACTCTGTATCTAACCCCGTGCTGTACCTGTCCTGGGAGTGTTTGATGGGCACAGTGTAGAGGGAGCTTTACTTTGTATCTAATCCCGTGATGTACCTGTCCTAAGAGTGTTTGATGGGGACAGTGTAGAGGGAGCTTTACTCTATATCTAACTCCGTGCTGTACCTGTCCTGGGAGTGTTTAATGGGGACAGTGTAGAGGGAGCTTTACTCTGTATCTAACCCCTTGCTGTACCTGTCCTGGGAGTGTTTGATAGGGACAGTGTAGAGGGAGCTTTACTCTGTATCTAACCCCGTGCTGTACATGTCCTGGGAGTGTTTGATGGGGACAGTGTCGAGGGAGCTTTACTCTGTATCTAACTCCGTGCTGTACCTGTCCTGGGAGTGATTGATGGGGACAGTGCAGAGGGAGCTTTACTCTGTATCTAACTCCGTGCTGTACCTGTCCTGGGAGTGTTTGATGGGGACACTGTAGAGGGAGATTTACTCTGTATCTAACCCCGTGCTGTACCTGTCCTGGGAGTGATTGATGGGGACAGTGCAGAGGGAGCTTTACTCTGTATCTAACCCCGTGCTGTACCTGTCCTGGGAGTGTTTGATGGGGACAATGCAGAGGGAGCTTTACTCTGTATCTAACCCTGTGCTGTACCTGTCCTGGGAGTGTTTGATGGGGACAGTGTAGAGGGAGCTTTACTCTGTATCTAACCCTGTGCTGTACCTGTCCTGGGAGTGTTTTACGGGGACAGTGTAGAGGGAGCTTTACTCCATATCTAACCCCGTGCTGTACCTGTCCTGGGAGTGTTTAATGGGGACAGTGTAGAGGGAGCTTTACTCTGTATCTAACCCCTTGCTGTACCTGTCCTGGGAGTGTTTGATGGGGACAGTGTAGAGGGAGCTTTACTCTGTATCTAACCCCGTGCTGTACCTGTCCCGGGAGTGTTTGATGGGGACAGTGCAGAGGGAGCTTTACTCTGTATCTAACCCCGTGCTGTACCTGTCCTGGGAGTGATTGATGGGGACAGTGTTAAGGGAGCTTTACTCTGTATCTAACCCGTGCTGTACCTGTCCTGGGAGTGATTGATGGGGACAGTGTTAAGGGAGCTTTACTCTGTATCTAACCCCGTGCTGTACCTGTCCTGGGAGTGTTTGATGGGGACAGTGTAGAAGGAGCTTTACTCTGTATCTAACCCGTGCTGTACCTGTCCTGGGAGTGTTTGATGGGGACAGTGTAGAGGGAGCTTTACTCTGTCTCTAACCCTGTGCTGTACCTGTCTTGGGAGTGTTTGATGGGGACAGTGTAGAGGGAGCTTTACTCTGTATCTAACCCGTGCTGTACCTGTCCTGGGAGTGTTTGATGGGGACAGTGTAGAGGGAGCTTTACTCTGTATCTAACTCTGTGCTGTACCTGTCCTGGGAGTGTTTGATGGGGACAGTGTAGAGGGAGCTTTACTCTGTATCTAACCCCGTGCTGTACCTCTCCTGTGAGTGTTTGATGGGGACAGTGTAGTGGGAGCTTTACTCTGTATCTAACCCGTGCTGTACCTGTCCTGGGAGTGTTTGATGGGGACAGTGTAGAGGGAGCTTTACTCTGTATCTAACCCCGTGCTATACCAGTCCTGGGAGTGTTTGATGGGGACAGTGTAGAGGGAGCTTTACTCTGTATCTTACCCCGTGCTGTACCTGTCCTGGGAGTGTTTGATGGGGACAGTGTAGAGGGAGCTTTACTCTGTATCTAACTCTGTGCTGTACCTGTCCTGGGAGTGTTTGATGGGGACAGTGGAGAGGGAGCTTTAGTCTGTATCTAACCCCGTGCTGTACCTGTCCTGGGAGTGTTTGATGGGGACAGTGTAGAGGGAGCTTTACTCTGTATCTAACCCGTGCTGTACCTGTCCTGGGAGTGTTTGATGAGGACAGTGTCGAGGGAGCTTTACTCTGTATCTAACCCCGTGCTGTACCTGTCCTGGGAGTGTTTGATAGGGACAGTGTAGAGGAAGCTTTACTCTGTATCTAACCCCGTGCTGTACCTGTCCTGGGAGTGTTTGATGAGGACAGTGCAGAGGGAGCTTTACTCTGTATCTAACCCCGTGCTGTACCTGTCCTGGGAGTGTTTGACGGGGACAGTGTAGAGGGAGCTTTACTCTGTATCTAACCCCGTGCTGTTCCTGTCCTGGGAGTGTTTGATGGGGACAGTGTGGAGGGAGCTTTACTCTGTATCTAACCCCGTGCTGTTCCTGTCCTGGGAGTGTTTGATGGGGACAGTGTAGAGGGAGCTTTACTCTGGATCTAACCCCGTGCTGTACATGTCCTGGGAGTGTTTGATGGGGACAGTGTCGAGGGAGCTTTACTCTGTATCTAAACCCGTGCTGTACCTGTCCTGGGAGTGATTGATGGGGACAGTGCAGAGGGAGCTTTACTCTGTATCTAACCCCGTGCTGTACCTGTCCTGGGAGTGTTTGATGGGGACAGTGTAGAGGGAGCTTTACTCTGTATCTAACCCCGTGCTGTACCTGTCCTGGGAGTGTTTGATGGGGACAGTGTAGAGGGAGCTTTACTCTGTATCTAACCCCGTGCTGTACCTGTCCTGGGAGTGTTTGATGGGGACAATGCAGAGGGAGCTTTACTCTGTATCTAAACCCGTGCTGTACCTGTCCTGGGAGTGTTTGATGGGGACAGTGTAGAGGGAGATTTACTCTATTTCTAACCCCGTGCTGTACCTGTCCTGGGAGTGTTTGATGGGGACAATGCAGAGGGAGCTTTACTCTGTATCTAACCCTGTGCTGTACCTGTCCTGGGAGTGTTTGATGGGGACAATGTAGAGGGAGCTTTACTCTGTATCTAACCCTGTGCTGTACCTGTCCTGGGAGTGTTTGATGGGGTCAGTGTAGAGGGAGCTTTACTCTGTATCTAACCCCGTGCTGTACCTGTCCTGGGATTGTTTGATAGGGACAGTGTAGAGGAAGCTTTACTCTGTATCTAACCCCGTGCTGTACCTGTCCTGGGAGTGTTTGATGAGGACAGTGCAGAGGGAGCTTTACTCTGTATCTAACCCCGTGCTGTACCTGTCCTGGGAGTGTTTGATGGGGACAGTGCAGAGGGAGCTTTACTCTGTATCTAACCCCTTGCTGTACCTGTCCTGGGAGTGTTTGATGGGGACACTGTAGAGGTAGTTTTACTCTGTATCTAACCCCGTGCTGTACCTGTCCTGGGAGTGATTGATGGGGACAGTGCAGAGGGAGCTTTACTCTGTATCTAACCCCGTGCTGTACCTGTCCTGGGAGTGTTTGATGGGGACAGTGTAGAGGGAGCTTTACTCTATTTCTAACCCCGTGCTGTACCTGTCCTGGGAGTGTTTGATGGGGACAATGCAGAGGGAGCTTTACTCTGTATCTAACCCTGTGCTGTACCTGTCCCGGGAGTGTTTGATGGGGACAGTGTCGAGGGAGCTTTACTCTGTATCTAACCCCGTGCTGTACCTGTCCTGGGAGTGTTTGATGGGGACAGTGTAGAGGAAGCTTTACTCTGTATCTAACCCCGTGCTGTACCTGTCCTGGGAGTGTTTGATGGGCACAGTGTAGAGGGAGCTTTACTTTGTATCTAATCCCGTGATGTACCTGTCCTAAGAGTTTTTGATGGGGACAGTGTAGAGGGAGCTTTACTCTATATCTAACTCCGTGCTGTACCTGTCCTGGGAGTGTTTAATGGGGACAGTGTAGAGGGAGCTTTACTCTGTATCTAACCCCTTGCTGTACCTGTCCTGGGAGTGTTTGATAGGGACAGTGTAGAGGGAGCTTTACTCTGTATCTAACCCCGTGCTGTACATGTCCTGGGAGTGTTTGATGGGGACAGTGTCGAGGGAGCTTTACTCTGTATCTAACTCCGTGCTGTACCTGTCCTGGGAGTGATTGATGGGGACAGTGCAGAGGGAGCTTTACTCTGTATCTAACTCCGTGCTGTACCTGTCCTGGGAGTGTTTGATGGGGACACTGTAGAGGGAGATTTACTCTGTATCTAACCCCGTGCTGTACCTGTCCTGGGAGTGATTGATGGGGACAGTGCAGAGGGAGCTTTACTCTGTATCTAACCCCGTGCTGTACCTGTCCTGGGAGTGTTTGATGGGGACAATGCAGAGGGAGCTTTACTCTGTATCTAACCCTGTGCTGTACCTGTCCTGGGAGTGTTTGATGGGGACAGTGTAGAGGGAGCTTTACTCTGTATCTAACCCTGTGCTGTACCTGTCCTGGGAGTGTTTTACGGGGACAGTGTAGAGGGAGCTTTACTCCATATCTAACCCCGTGCTGTACCTGTCCTGGGAGTGTTTAATGGGGACAGTGTAGAGGGAGCTTTACTCTGTATCTAACCCCTTGCTGTACCTGTCCTGGGAGTGTTTGATGGGGACAGTGTAGAGGGAGCTTTACTCTGTATCTAACCCCGTGCTGTACCTGTCCTGGGAGTGTTTGATGGGGACAGTGTCGAGGGAGCTTTACTCTGTATCTAACCCCGTGCTGTACCTGTCCTGGGAGTGTTTGATGGGGACAGTTCAGAGGGAGCTTTACTCTGTATCTAACCCCTTGCTGTACCTGTCCTGGGAGTGTTTGATGGTGACACTGTAGAGGTAGATTTACTCTGTATCTAACCCCGTGCTGTACCTGTCCTGGGAGTGATTGATGGGGACAGTGCAGAGGGAGCTTTACTCTGTATCTAACCCCGTGCTGTACCTGTCCTGGAAGTGTTTGACGGGGACAGTGTAGAGGGAGCTTTACTCTATATCTAACCCCGTGCTGTACCTGTCCTGGGAGTGTTTAACAGGGACAGTGAAGAGGGAACTTTACTCTGTATCTAACTCCGTGCTGTACCTGTCCTGGGAGTGTTTGATGGGGACAGTGTAGAGGGAGCTTTACTCTATATCTAACCCCGTGCTGTACCTGTCCTGGGAGTGATTGATGGGGACAGTGTAGAGGGAGCTTTACTCTGTATCTAACCCCGTGCTGTACCTGTCCTGGGAGTGTATGATGGGGACAGTGTAGAGGGAGCTTTCCTCTGTATCTAACCCTGTGCTGTACCTGTCCTGGGAGTGATTGATGGGGACAGTGTAGAGGGTGCTTTACTCTATATCTAACCCCGTGCTGTACCTGTCCTGGGAGTGTTTGATGGGGACAGTGTAGAGGGAGCTTTACTCTGTATCTAACCCCGTGCTGTACCTGTCCTGGGAGTGTTTGATGGGGACAGTGTAGAGGGTGCTTTACTCTATATCTAACCCCGTGCTGTACCTGTCCTGGGAGTGATTGATGGGGACAGTGTAGAGGGTGCTTTACTCTGTATCTAACCCCGTGCTGTACCTGTCCTGGGAGTGTTTGATGGGGACAGTGCAGAGGGAGCTTTACTCTGTATCTAACCCCGTGCTTTACCTGTCCTGGGAGTGTTTGATGGGGACAGTGTAGAGGGAGCTTTACTCTGTATCTAACCCCGTGCTGTACCTGTCCTGGGAGTGTTTGATGGGGACAGTGTAGAGGGAGCTTTACTCTGTATCTAACCCCGTGCAGTACCTGTCCTGGGAGTGTTTGATGGGGACAGTGTAGCGGGAACTTTACTCTGTATCTAACCCCGTGCTGTACCTGTCCCGGGAGTGTTTGATGGGGACAGTGTCGAGGGAGCTTTACTCTGTATCTAACCCCGTGCTGTACCTGTCCTGGGAGTGTTTGATGGGGACAGTGTAGAGGAAGCTTTACTCTGTATCTAACCCCGTGCTGTACCTGTCCTGGGAGTGTTTGATGGGGACAGTGCAGAGGGAGCTTTACTTTGTATCTAATCCCGTGCTGTACCTGTCCTGGGAGTGTTTGATGGGGACAGTGTAGAGGGAGCTTTACTCCATTTCTAACCCCGTGCTGTACCTGTCCTGGGAGTGTTTGATGGGGACAGTGTAGAGGGAGCTTTACTCTGTATCTAACCCCGTGCTGTCCCTGTCCTGGGAGTGTTTGATGGGGTCAGTATAGAGGGAGCTTTACTCTGTATCTAACCCCGTGCTGTACCTGTCCTGGGAGTGTTTGATAGGGACAGTGTAGAGGAAGCTTTACTCTGTATCTAACCCCGTGCTGTACCTGTCCTGGGAGTGTTTGATGAGGACAGTGTAGTGGGAGCTTTACTCTGTATCTAACCCCGTGCTGTACCTGTCCTGGGAGTGTTTGACGGGGACAGTGTAGAGGAAGCTTTACTCTGTATCTAACCCCGTGCTGCACCTGTCCTGGGAGTGTTTGATAGGGACAGTGTAGAGGAAGCTTTACTCTGTATCTAACCCCGTGCTGTACCTGTCCTGGGAGTGTTTAATGAGGACAGTGCAGAGGGAGCTTTACTCTGTATCTAACCCCGTGCTGTACCTGTCCTGGGAGTGTTTGACGGGGACAGTGCAGAGGGACCTTTACTCTGTATCTAACCCCGTGCTGTACCTGTCCTGGGAGTGTTTGATGGGGACAGTGTAGAGGGAGCTTTACTCTGTATCTAACCCCGTGCTGTACCTGTCCTGGGAGTGTTTGATGGGGACAGTGAAGAGGGAGCTTTACTCTGTATCTAACCCCGTGCACTACCTGTCCTGGGAGTGTTTGATGGGGACAGTGTAGCGGGAGCTTTACTCTGTATCTAACCCCGTGCTGTACCTGTCCCGGGAGTGTTTGATGGGGACAGTGTAGAGGGAGCTTTACTCTGTATCTAAACCCGTGCTGTACCTGTCCCGGGAGTGTTTGATGGGGACAGTGTCGAGGGACCTTTACTCTGTATCTAACCCCGTGCTGTACCTGTCCTGGGAGTGTTTGATGGGGACAGTGTAGAGGAAGCTTTACTCTGTATCTAACCCCGTGCTGTACCTGTCCTGGGAGTGTTTGATGGGGACAGTGTAGAGGGAGCTTTACTTTGTATCTAATCCCGTGCTGTACCTGTCCTGGGAGTGTTTGATGGGGACAGTGTAGAGGGAGCTTTACTCTATTTCTAACCCCGTGCTGTACCTGTCCTGGGAGTGTTTGATGGGGACAGTGTAGAGGGAGCTTTACTCTGTATCTAACCCCGTGCTGTCCCTGTCCTGGGAGTGTTTGATGGGGTCAGTATAGAGGGAGCTTTACTCTGTATCTAACCCCGTGCTGTACCTGTCCTGGGAGTGTTTGATAGGGACAGTGTAGAGGAAGCTTTACTCTGTATCTAACCCTGTGGTGTACCCGTCCTGGGAGTGTTTGATGGGGACAGTGTAGAGGGTGCTTTACTCTGTATCTAACCCCGTGCTGTAACTGTCCTGGGAGTGATTGATGGGGACAGTGTAGAGGGTGCTTTACTCTGTATCTAACCCCGTGCTGTACCTGTCCTGGGAGTGTTTGATGGGGACATTGCAGAGGGAGCTTTACTCTGTATCTAACCCCTTGCTGTACCTGTCCTGGGAGTGTTTGATAGGGACAGTGTAGAGGGAGCTTTACTCTGTATCTAACCCCGTGCTGTACATGTCCTGGGAGTGTTTGATGGGGACAGTGTCGAGGGAGCTTTACTCTGTATCTAACCCCGTGCAGTACCTGTCCTGGGAGTGTTTGATGGGGACAGTGTAGCGGGAGCTTTACTCTGTATCTAACCCCGTGCTGTACCTGTCCCGGGAGTGTTTGATGGGGACAGTGTCGAGGGAGCTTTACTCTGTATCTAACCCCGTGCTGTACCTGTCCTGGGAGTGTTTGATGGGGACAGTGTAGAGGAAGCTTTACTCTGTATCTAACCCCGTGCTGTACCTGTCCTGGGAGTGTTTGATGGGGACAGTGTAGAGGGAGCTTTACTTTCTATCTAACCCCGTGCTGTACCTGTCCTGGGAGTGTTTGATGGGGACAGTGTAGAGGGAGCTTTACTCTGTATCTAACCCCGTGCAGTACCTGTCCTGGGAGTGTTTGATGAGGACAGTGTAGCGGGAGCTTTACTCTGTATCTAACCCCGTGCTGTACCTGTCCCGGGAGTGTTTGATGGGGACAGTGTCGAGGGAGCTTTACTCTGTATCTAACCCCGTGCTGTACCTGTCCTGGGAGTGTTTGATGGGGACAGTGTAGAGGAAGCTTTACTCTGTATCTAACCCCGTGCTGTACCTGTCCTGGGAGTGTTTGATGGGGACAGTGTAGAGGGAGCTTTACTTTGTATCTAATCCCGTGATGTACCTGTCCTGGGAGTGTTTGATGGGGACAGTGTAGAGGGAGCTTTACTCTATATCTAACTCCGTGCTGTACCTGTCCTGGGAGTGTTTAATGGGGACAGTGTAGAGGGAGCTTTACTCTGTATCTAACCCCTTGCTGTACCTGTCCTGGGAGTGTTTGATAGGGACAGTGTAGAGGGAGCTTTACTCTGTATCTAACCCCGTGCTGTACATGTCCTGGGAGTGTTTGATGGGGACAGTGTCAAGGGAGCTTTACACTGTATCTAACCCCGTGCTGTACCTGTCCTGGGAGTGATTGATGGGGACAGTGCAGAGGGAGCTTTACTCTGTATCTAACTGCGTGCTGTACCTGTCCTGGGAGTGTTTGATGGGGACACTGTAGAGGGAGATTTACTCTGTATCTAACCCCGTGCTGTACCTGTCCTGGGAGTGATTGATGGGGACAGTGCAGAGGGAGCTTTACTCTGTATCTAACCCCGTGCTGTACCTGTCCTGGGAGTGTTTGATGGGGACAATGCAGAGGGAGCTTTACTCTGTATCTAACCCTGTGCTGTACCTGTCCTGGGAGTGTTTGAAGGGGACAGTTCAGAGGGAGCTTTACTCTGTATCTAACCCCTTACTGTACCTGTCCTGGGAGTGTTTGATGGGGACACTGTAGAGGTAGATTTACTCTGTATCTAACCCCGTGCTGTACCTGTCCTGGGAGTGATTGATGGGGACAGTGTAGAGGGAGCTTTACTTTCTATCTAACCCCGTGCTGTACCTGTCCTGGGAGTGTTTGATGGGGACAGTGTAGAGGGAACTTTACTCTGTATCTAACTCCGTGCTGTACCTGTCCTGGGAGTGTTTGATGGGGACAGTGTAGAGGGAGCTTTACTCTATATCTAACCCCGTGCTGTACCTGTCCTGGGAGTGATTGATGGGGACAGTGTAGAGGGAGCTTTACTCTGTATCTAACCCCGTGCTGTACCTGTCCTGGGAGTGTATGATGGGGACAGTGTAGAGGGAGCTTTACTCTGTATCTAACCCCGTGCTGTCCCTGTCCTGGGAGTGTTTGATGGGGTCAGTATAGAGGGAGCTTTACTCTGTATCTAACCCCGTGCTGTACCTGTCCTGGGAGTGTTTGATAGGGACAGTGTAGAGGAAGCTTTACTCTGTATCTAACCCTGTGGTGTACCCGTCCTGGGAGTGTTTGATGGGGACAGTGTAGAGGGTGCTTTACTCTGTATCTAACCCCGTGCTGTAACTGTCCTGGGAGTGATTGATGGGGACAGTGTAGAGGGTGCTTTACTCTGTATCTAACCCCGTGCTGTACCTGTCCTGGGAGTGTTTGATGGGGACAGTGCAGAGGGAGCTTTACTCTGTATCTAACCCCTTGCTGTACCTGTCCTGGGAGTGTTTGATAGGGACAGTGTAGAGGGAGCTTTACTCTGTATCTAACCCCGTGCTGTACATGTCCTGGGAGTGTTTGATGGGGACAGTGTCGAGGGAGCTTTACTCTGTATCTAACCCCGTGCTGTACCTGTCCTGGGAGTGTTTGATGGGGACAGTGTAGAGGGAGCTTTACTCTGTATCTAACCCCGTGCTGTACCTGGCCTGGGAGTGTTTGATGGGGACAGTGTAGAGGGAGCTTTACTCTGTATCTAACCCCGTGCAGTACCTGTCCTGGGAGTGTTTGATGGGGACAGTGTAGCGGGAGCTTTACTCTGTATCTAACCCCGTGCTGTACCTGTCCCGGGAGTGTTTGATGGGGACAGTGTCGAGGGAGCTTTACTCTGTATCTAACCCCGTGCTGTACCTGTCCTGGGAGTGTTTGATGGGGACAGTGTAGAGGAAGCTTTACTCTGTATCTAACCCCGTGCTGTACCTGTCCTGGGAGTGTTTGATGGGGACAGTGTAGAGGGAGCTTTACTTTGTATCTAACCCCGTGCTGTACCTGTCCTGTTAGTGTTTGATGGGGACAGTGTAGAGGGAGCTTTACTCTGTATCTTACCCCGTGCAGTACCTGTCCTGGGAGTGTTTGATGGGGACAGTGTAGCGGGAGCTTTACTCTGTATCTAACCCCGTGCTGTACCTGTCCCGGGAGTGTTTGATGGGGACAGTGTCGAGGGAGCTTTACTCTGTATCTAACCCCGTGCTGTACCTGTCCTGGGAGTGTTTGATGGGGACAGTGTAGAGGAAGCTTTACTCTGTATCTAACCCCGTGCTGTACCTGTCCTGGGAGTGTTTGATGGGGACAGTGTAGAGGGAGCTTTACTTTGTATCTAATCCCGTGATGTACCTGTCCTGGGAGTGTTTGATGGGGACAGTGTAGAGGGAGCTTTACTCTATAACTAACTCCGTGCTATACCTGTCCTGGGAGTGTTTAATGGGGACAGTGTAGAGGGAGCTTTACTCTGTATCTAACCCCTTGCTGTTCCTGTCCTGGGAGTGTTTGATAGGGACAGTGTAGAGGGAGCTTTACTCTGTATCTAACCCCGTGCTGTACATGTCCTGGGAGTGTTTGATGGGGACAGTGTCGAGGGAGCTTTACTCTGTATCTAACCCCGTGCTGTACCTGTCCTGGGAGTGATTGATGGGGACAGTGCAGAGGGAGCTTTACTCTGTATCTAACTCCGTGCTGTACCTGTCCTTGGAGTGTTTGATGGGGACACTGTAGAGGGAGATTTACTCTGTATCTAACCCCGTGCTGTACCTGTCCTGGGAGTGATTGATGGGGACAGTGCAGAGGGAGCTTTACTCTGTATCTAACCCCGTGCTGTACCTGTCCTGGGAGTGTTTGATGGGGACAATGCAGAGGGAGCTTTACTCTGTATCTAACCCTGTGCTGTACCTGTCCTGGGAGTGTTTGATGGGGACAGTGTAGAGGGAGCTTTACTCTGTATCTAACCCTGTGCTGTACCTGTCCTGGGAGTGTTTTACGGGGACAGTGTAGAGGGAGCTTTACTCCATATCTAACCCCGTGCTGTACCTGTCCTGGGAGTGTTTAATGGGGACAGTGTAGAGGGAGCTTTACTCTGTATCTAACCCCTTGCTGTACCTGTCCTGGGAGTGTTTGATGGGGACAGTGTAGAGGGAGCTTTACTCTGTATCTAACCCCGTGCTGTACCTGTCCTGGGAGTGTTTGATGGGGACAGTGTCGAGGGAGCTTTACTCTGTATCTAACCCCGTGCTGTACCTGTCCTGGGAGTGTTTGATGGGGACAGTTCAGAGGGAGCTTTACTCTGTATCTAACCCCTTGCTGTACCTGTCCTGGGAGTGTTTGATGGGGACACTGTAGAGGTAGATTTACTCTGTATCTAACCCCGTGCTGTACCTGTCCTGGGAGTGATTGATGGGGACAGTGCAGAGGGAGCTTTACTCTGTATCTAACCCCGTGCTGTACCTGTCCTGGGAGTGTTTGATGGGGACAGTGTAGAGGGAGCTTTACTCTGTATCTAACCCTGTGCTGTACCTGTCCTGGAAGTGTTTGACGGGGACAGTGTAGAGGGAGCTTTACTCTATATCTAACCCCGTGCTGTACCTGTCCTGGGAGTGTTTAACAGGGACAGTGTAGAGGGAACTTTACTCTGTATCTAACTCCGTGCTGTACCTGTCCTGGGAGTGTTTGATGGGGACAGTGTAGAGGGAGCTTTACTCTATATCTAACCCCGTGCTGTACCTGTCCTGGGAGTGATTGATGGGGACAGTGTAGAGGGAGCTTTACTCTGTATCTAACCCCGTGCTGTACCTGTCCTGGGAGTGTATGATGGGGACAGTGTAGAGGGAGCTTTACTCTGTATCTAACCCTGTGCTGTACCTGTCCTGGGAGTGATTGATGGGGACAGTGTAGAGGGTGCTTTACTCTATATCTAACCCCGTGCTGTACCTGTCCTGGGAGTGTTTGATGGGGACAGTGTAGAGGGAGGTTTACTCTGTATCTAACCCCGTGCTGTACCTGTCCTGGGAGTGTTTGATGGGGACAGTGTAGAGGGTGCTTTACTCTATATCTAACCTCGTGCTGTACCTGTCCTGGGAGTGATTGATGGGGACAGTGTAGAGGGTGCTTTACTCTGTATCTAACCCCGTGCTGTACCTGTCCTGGGAGTGTTTGATGGGGACAGTGCAGAGGGAGCTTTACTCTGTATCTAACCCCGTGCTTTACCTGTCCTGGGAGTGTTTGATGGGGACAGTGTAGAGGGAGCTTTACTCTGTATCTAACCCCGTGCTGTACCTGTCCTGGGAGTGTTTGATGGGGACAGTGTAGAGGGAGCTTTACTCTGTATCTAACCCCGTGCAGTACCTGTCCTGGGAGTGTTTGATGGGGACAGTGTAGCGGGAGCTTTACTCTGTATCTAACCCCGTGCTGTACCTGTCCCGGGAGTGTTTGATGGGGACAGTGTCGAGGGAGCTTTACTCTGTATCTAACCCCGTGCTGTACCTGTCCTGGGAGTGTTTGATGGGGACAGTGTAGAGGAAGCTTTACTCTGTATCTAACCCCGTGCTGTACCTGTCCTGGGAGTGTTTGATGGGGACAGTGCAGAGGGAGCTTTACTTTGTATCTAATCCCGTGCTGTACCTGTCCTGGGAGTGTTTGATGGGGACAGTGTAGAGGGAGCTTTACTCCATTTCTAACCCCGTACTGTACCTGTCCTGGGAGTGTTTGATGGGGACAGTGTAGAGGGAGCTTTACTCTGTATCTAACCCCGTGCTGTCCCTGTCCTGGGAGTGTTTGATGGGGTCAGTATAGAGGGAGCTTTACTCTGTATCTAACCCCGTGCTGTACCTGTCCTGGGAGTGTTTGATAGGGACAGTGTAGAGGAAGCTTTACTCTGTATCTAACCCCGTGCTGTACCTGTCCTGGGAGTGTTTGATGAGGACAGTGTAGTGGGAGCTTTACTCTGTATCTAACCCCGTGCTGTACCTGTCCTGGGAGTGTTTGACGGGGACAGTATAGAGGAAGCTTTACTCTGTATCTAACCCCGTGCTGCACCTGTCCTGGGAGTGTTTGATAGGGACAGTGTAGAGGAAGCTTTACTCTGTATCTAACTCCGTGCTGTACCTGTCCTGGGAGTGTTTAATGAGGACAGTGCAGAGGGAGCTTTACTCTGTATCTAACCCCGTGCTGTACCTGTCCTGGGAGTGTTTGACGGGGACAGTGCAGAGGGAGCTTTACTCTGTATCTAACCCCGTGCTGTACCTGTCCTGGGAGTGTTTGATGGGGACAGTGTAGAGGGAGCTTTACTCTGTATCTAACCCCGTGCTGTACCTGTCCTGGGAGTGTTTGATGGGGACAGTGAAGAGGGAGCTTTACTCTGTATCTAACCCCGTGCACTACCTGTCCTGGGAGTGTTTGATGGGGACAGTGTAGCGGGAGCTTTACTCTGTATCTAACCCCGTGCTGTACCTGTCCCGGGAGTGTTTTATGGGGACAGTGTAGAGGGAGCTTTACTCTGTATCTAAACCCGTGCTGTACCTGTCCCGGGAGTGTTTGGTGGGGACAGTGTCGAGGGAGCTTTACTCTGTATCTAACCCCGTGCTGTACCTGTCCTGGGAGTGTTTGATGGGGACAGTGTAGAGGAAGCTTTACTCTGTATCTAACCCCGTGCTGTACCTGTCCTGGGAGTGTTTGATGGGGACAGTGTAGAGGGAGCTTTACTTTGTATCTAATCCCGTGCTGTACCTGTCCTGGGAGTGTTTGATGGGGACAGTGTAGAGGGAGCTTTACTCTATTTCTAACCCCGTGCTGTACCTGTCCTGGGAGTGTTTGATGGGGACAGTGTAGAGGGAGCTTTACTCTGTATCTAACCCCGTGCTGTCCCTGTCCTGGGAGTGTTTGATGGGGTCAGTATAGAGGGAGCTTTACTCTGTATCTAACCCCGTGCTGTACCTGTCCTGGGAGTGTTTGATAGGGACAGTGTAGAGGAAGCTTTACTCTGTATCTAACCCCGTGCTGTACCTGTCCTGGGAGTGTTTGATGAGGACAGAGTAGTGGGAGCTTTACTCTGTATCTAACCCCGTGCTGTACCTGTCCTGGGAGTGTTTGACGGGGACAGTGTAGAGGAAGCTTTACTCTGTATCTAACCCCGTGCTGTACCTGTCCTGGGAGTGTTTGATAGGGACAGTGTAGAGGAAGCTTTACTCTGTATCTAACCCCGTGCTGTACCTGTCCTGGGAGTGTTTGATGAGGACAGTGCAGAGGGAGCTTTACTCTGTATCTAATCCCGTGCTGTACCTGTCCTGGGAGTGTTTGACGGGGACAGTGTAGAGGAAGCTTTACTCTGTATCTAACCCCGTGCTGTACCTGTCCTGGGAGTGTTTGATGGGGACAGTGTAGAGGGAGCTTTACTTTGTATCTAATCCCGTGATGTACCTGTCCTGGGAGTGTTTGATGGGGACAGTGTAGAGGGAGCTTTACTCTATAACTAACTCCGTGCTATACCTGTCCTGGGAGTGTTTAATGGGGACAGTGTAGAGGGAGCTTTACTCTGTATCTAACCCCTTGCTGTACCTGTCCTGGGAGTGTTTGATAGGGACAGTGTAGAGGGAGCTTTACTCTGTATCTAACCCCGTGCTGTACATGTCCTGGGAGTGTTTGATGGGGACAGTGTCGAGGGAGCTTTACTCTGTATCTAACCCCGTGCTGTACCTGTCCTGGGAGTGATTGATGGGGACAGTGCAGAGGGAGCTTTACTCTGTATCTAACTCCGTGCTGTACCTGTCCTTGGAGTGTTTGATGGGGACACTGTAGAGGGAGATTTACTCTGTATCTAACCCCGTGCTGTACCTGTCCTGGGAGTGATTGATGGGGACAGTGCAGAGGGAGCTTTACTCTGTATCTAACCCCGTGCTGTACCTGTCCTGGGAGTGTTTGATGGGGACAATGCAGAGGGAGCTTTACTCTGTATCTAACCCTGTGCTGTACCTGTCCTGGGAGTGTTTGATGGGGACAGTGTAGAGGGAGCTTTACTCTGTATCTAACCCTGTGCTGTACCTGTCCTGGGAGTGTTTTACGGGGACAGTGTAGAGGGAGCTTTACTCCATATCTAACCCCGTGCTGTACCTGTCCTGGGAGTGTTTAATGGGGACAGTGTAGAGGGAGCTTTACTCTGTATCTAACCCCTTGCTGTACCTGTCCTGGGAGTGTTTGATGGGGACAGTGTAGAGGGAGCTTTACTCTGTATCTAACCCCGTGCTGTACCTGTCCTGGGAGTGTTTGATGGGGACAGTGTCGAGGGAGCTTTACTCTGTATCTAACCCCGTGCTGTACCTGTCCTGGGAGTGTTTGATGGGGACAGTTCAGAGGGAGCTTTACTCTGTATCTAACCCCTTGCTGTACCTGTCCTGGGAGTGTTTGATGGGGACACTGTAGAGGTAGATTTACTCTGTATCTAACCCCGTGCTGTACCTGTCCTGGGAGTGATTGATGGGGACAGTGCAGAGGGAGCTTTACTCTGTATCTAACCCCGTGCTGTACCTGTCCTGGGAGTGTTTGATGGGGACAGTGTAGAGGGAGCTTTACTCTGTATCTAACCCTGTGCTGTACCTGTCCTGGAAGTGTTTGACGGGGACAGTGTAGAGGGAGCTTTACTCTATATCTAACCCCGTGCTGTACCTGTCCTGGGAGTGTTTAACAGGGACAGTGTAGAGGGAACTTTACTCTGTATCTAACTCCGTGCTGTACCTGTCCTGGGAGTGTTTGATGGGGACAGTGTAGAGGGAGCTTTACTCTATATCTAACCCCGTGCTGTACCTGTCCTGGGAGTGATTGATGGGGACAGTGTAGAGGGAGCTTTACTCTGTATCTAACCCCGTGCTGTACCTGTCCTGGGAGTGTATGATGGGGACAGTGTAGAGGGAGCTTTACTCTGTATCTAACCCTGTGCTGTACCTGTCCTGGGAGTGATTGATGGGGACAGTGTAGAGGGTGCTTTACTCTATATCTAACCCCGTGCTGTACCTGTCCTGGGAGTGTTTGATGGGGACAGTGTAGAGGGAGCTTTACTCTGTATCTAACCCCGTGCTGTACCTGTCCTGGGAGTGTTTGATGGGGACAGTGTAGAGGGTGCTTTACTCTATATCTAACCTCGTGCTGTACCTGTCCTGGGAGTGATTGATGGGGACAGTGTAGAGGGTGCTTTACTCTGTATCTAACCCCGTGCTGTACCTGTCCTGGGAGTGTTTGATGGGGACAGTGCAGAGGGAGCTTTACTCTGTATCTAACCCCGTGCTTTACCTGTCCTGGGAGTGTTTGATGGGGACAGTGTAGAGGGAGCTTTACTCTGCATCTAACCCCGTGCTGTACCTGTCCTGGGAGTGTTTGATGGGGACAGTGTAGAGGGAGCTTTACTCTGTATCTAACCCCGTGCAGTACCTGTCCTGGGAGTGTTTGATGGGGACAGTGTAGCGGGAGCTTTACTCTGTATCTAACCCCGTGCTGTACCTGTCCCGGGAGTGTTTGATGGGGACAGTGTCGAGGGAGCTTTACTCTGTATCTAACCCCGTGCTGTACCTGTCCTGGGAGTGTTTGATGGGGACAGTGTAGAGGAAGCTTTACTCTGTATCTAACCCCGTGCTGTACCTGTCCTGGGAGTGTTTGATGGGGACAGTGCAGAGGGAGCTTTACTTTGTATCTAATCCCGTGCTGTACCTGTCCTGGGAGTGTTTGATGGGGACAGTGTAGAGGGAGCTTTACTCCATTTCTAACCCCGTACTGTACCTGTCCTGGGAGTGTTTGATGGGGACAGTGTAGAGGGAGCTTTACTCTGTATCTAACCCCGTGCTGTCCCTGTCCTGGGAGTGTTTGATGGGGTCAGTATAGAGGGAGCTTTACTCTGTATCTAACCCCGTGCTGTACCTGTCCTGGGAGTGTTTGATAGGGACAGTGTAGAGGAAGCTTTACTCTGTATCTAACCCCGTGCTGTACCTGTCCTGGGAGTGTTTGATGAGGACAGTGTAGTGGGAGCTTTACTCTGTATCTAACCCCGTGCTGTACCTGTCCTGGGAGTGTTTGACGGGGACAGTATAGAGGAAGCTTTACTCTGTATCTAACCCCGTGCTGCACCTGTCCTGGGAGTGTTTGATAGGGACAGTGTAGAGGAAGCTTTACTCTGTATCTAACTCCGTGCTGTACCTGTCCTGGGAGTGTTTAATGAGGACAGTGCAGAGGGAGCTTTACTCTGTATCTAACCCCGTGCTGTACCTGTCCTGGGAGTGTTTGACGGGGACAGTGCAGAGGGAGCTTTACTCTGTATCTAACCCCGTGCTGTACCTGTCCTGGGAGTGTTTGATGGGGACAGTGTAGAGGGAGCTTTACTCTGTATCTAACCCCGTGCTGTACCTGTCCTGGGAGTGTTTGATGGGGACAGTGAAGAGGGAGCTTTACTCTGTATCTAACCCCGTGCACTACCTGTCCTGGGAGTGTTTGATGGGGACAGTGTAGCGGGAGCTTTACTCTGTATCTAACCCCGTGCTGTACCTGTCCCGGGAGTGTTTTATGGGGACAGTGTAGAGGGAGCTTTACTCTGTATCTAAACCCGTGCTGTACCTGTCCCGGGAGTGTTTGGTGGGGACAGTGTCGAGGGAGCTTTACTCTGTATCTAACCCCGTGCTGTACCTGTCCTGGGAGTGTTTGATGGGGACAGTGTAGAGGAAGCTTTACTCTGTATCTAACCCCGTGCTGTACCTGTCCTGGGAGTGTTTGATGGGGACAGTGTAGAGGGAGCTTTACTTTGTATCTAATCCCGTGCTGTACCTGTCCTGGGAGTGTTTGATGGGGACAGTGTAGAGGGAGCTTTACTCTATTTCTAACCCCGTGCTGTACCTGTCCTGGGAGTGTTTGATGGGGACAGTGTAGAGGGAGCTTTACTCTGTATCTAACCCCGTGCTGTCCCTGTCCTGGGAGTGTTTGATGGGGTCAGTATAGAGGGAGCTTTACTCTGTATCTAACCCCGTGCTGTACCTGTCCTGGGAGTGTTTGATAGGGACAGTGTAGAGGAAGCTTTACTCTGTATCTAACCCCGTGCTGTACCTGTCCTGGGAGTGTTTGATGAGGACAGAGTAGTGGGAGCTTTACTCTGTATCTAACCCCGTGCTGTACCTGTCCTGGGAGTGTTTGACGGGGACAGTGTAGAGGAAGCTTTACTCTGTATCTAACCCCGTGCTGTACCTGTCCTGGGAGTGTTTGATAGGGACAGTGTAGAGGAAGCTTTACTCTGTATCTAACCCCGTGCTGTACCTGTCCTGGGAGTGTTTGATGAGGACAGTGCAGAGGGAGCTTTACTCTGTATCTAATCCCGTGCTGTACCTGTCCTGGGAGTGTTTGACGGGGACAGTGTAGAGGGAGCTTTACTCTGTATCTAACCCCGTGCTGTACCTGTCCTGGGAGTGTTTGATGGGGACAGTGTGGAGGGAGCTTTACTCTGTATCTAACCCTGTGCTTTACCTGTCCTGGGAGTGTTTGATAGGGACAGTGTAGAGGAAGCTTTACTCTGTATCTAACCCCGTGCTGTACCTGTCCTGGGAGTGTTTGATGAGGACAGTGTAGTGGGAGCTTTACTCTGTATCTAACCCCGTGCTGTACCTGTCCTGGGAGTGTTTGACGGGGACAGTATAGAGGAAGCTTTACTCTGTATCTAACCCCGTGCTGCACCTGTCCTGGGAGTGTTTGATAGGGACAGTGTAGAGGAAGCTTTACTCTGTATCTAACTCCGTGCTGTACCTGTCCTGGGAGTGTTTAATGAGGACAGTGCAGAGGGAGCTTTACTCTGTATCTAACCCCGTGCTGTACCTGTCCTGGGAGTGTATGATGGGGACAGTGTAGAGGGAGCTTTACTCTGTATCTAACCCCGTGCTGTCCCTGTCCTGGGAGTGTTTGATGGGGTCAGTATAGAGGGAGCTTTACTCTGTATCTAACCCCGTGCTGTACCTGTCCTGGGAGTGTTTGATAGGGACAGTGTAGAGGAAGCTTTACTCTGTATCTAACCCTGTGGTGTACCCGTCCTGGGAGTGTTTGATGGGGACAGTGTAGAGGGTGCTTTACTCTGTATCTAACCCCGTGCTGTAACTGTCCTGGGAGTGATTGATGGGGACAGTGTAGAGGGTGCTTTACTCTGTATCTAACCCCGTGCTGTACCTGTCCTGGGAGTGTTTGATGGGGACAGTGCAGAGGGAGCTTTACTCTGTATCTAACCCCTTGCTGTACCTGTCCTGGGAGTGTTTGATCGGGACAGTGTAGAGGGAGCTTTACTCTGTATCTAACCCCGTGCTGTACATGTCCTGGGAGTGTTTGATGGGGACAGTGTCGAGGGAGCTTTACTCTGTATCTAACCCCGTGCTGTACCTGTCCTGGGAGTGTTTGATGGGGACAGTGTAGAGGGAGCTTTACTCTGTATCTAACCCCGTGCTGTACCTGGCCTGGGAGTGTTTGATGGGGACAGTGTAGAGGGAGCTTTTCTCTGTATCTAACCCCGTGCAGTACCTGTCCTGGGAGTGTTTGATGGGGACAGTGTAGCGGGAGCTTTACTCTGTATCTAACCCCGTGCTGTACCTGTCCCGGGAGTGTTTGATGGGGACAGTGTCGAGGGAGCTTTACTCTGTATCTAACCCCGTGCTGTACCTGTCCTGGGAGTGTTTGATGGGGACAGTGTAGAGGAAGCTTTACTCTGTATCTAACCCCGTGCTGTACCTGTCCTGGGAGTGTTTGATGGGGACAGTGTAGAGGGAGCTTTACTTTGTATCTAACCCCGTGCTGTACCTGTCCTGGGAGTGTTTGATGGGGACAGTGTAGAGGGAGCTTTACTCTGTATCTTACCCCGTGCAGTACCTGTCCTGGGAGTGTTTGATGGGGACAGTGTAGCGGGAGCTTTACTCTGTATCTAACCCCGTGCTGTACCTGTCCCGGGAGTGTTTGATGGGGACAGTGTCGAGGGAGCTTTACTCTGTATCTAACCCCGTGCTGTACCTGTCCTGGGAGTGTTTGATGGGGACAGTGTAGAGGAAGCTTTACTCTGTATCTAACCCCGTGCTGTACCTGTCCTGGGAGTGTTTGATGGGGACAGTGTAGAGGGAGCTTTACGTTGTATCTAATCCCGTGATGTACCTGTCCTGGGAGTGTTTGATGGGGACAGTGTAGAGGGAGCTTTACTCTATAACTAACTCCGTGCTATACCTGTCCTGGGAGTGTTTAATGGGGACAGTGTAGAGGGAGCTTTACTCTGTATCTAACCCCTTGCTGTACCTGTCCTGGGAGTGTTTGATAGGGACAGTGTAGAGGGAGCTTTACTCTGTATCTAACCCCGTGCTGTACATGTCCTGGGAGTGTTTGATGGGGACAGTGTCGAGGGAGCTTTACTCTGTATCTAACCCCGTGCTGTACCTGTCCTGGGAGTGATTGATGGGGACAGTGCAGAGGGAGCTTTACTCTGTATCTAACTCCGTGCTGTACCTGTCCTTGGAGTGTTTGATGGGGACACTGTAGAGGGAGATTTACTCTGTATCTAACCCCGTGCTGTACCTGTCCTGGGAGTGATTGATGGGGACAGTGCAGAGGGAGCTTTACTCTGTATCTAACCCCGTGCTGTACCTGTCCTGGGAGTGTTTGATGGGGACAATGCAGAGGGAGCTTTACTCTGTATCTAACCCTGTGCTGTACCTGTCCTGGGAGTGTTTGATGGGGACAGTGTAGAGGGAGCTTTACTCTGTATCTAACCCTGTGCTGTACCTGTCCTGGGAGTGTTTTACGGGGACAGTGTAGAGGGAGCTTTACTCCATATCTAACCCCGTGCTGTACCTGTCCTGGGAGTGTTTAATGGGGACAGTGTAGAGGGAGCTTTACTCTGTATCTAACCCCTTGCTGTACCTGTCCTGGGAGTGTTTGATGGGGACAGTGTAGAGGGAGCTTTACTCTGTATCTAACCCCGTGCTGTACCTGTCCTGGGAGTGTTTGATGGGGACAGTGTCGAGGGAGCTTTACTCTGTATCTAACCCCGTGCTGTACCTGTCCTGGGAGTGTTTGATGGGGACAGTTCAGAGGGAGCTTTACTCTGTATCTAACCCCTTGCTGTACCTGTCCTGGGAGTGTTTGATGGGGACACTGTAGAGGTAGATTTACTCTGTATCTAACCCCGTGCTGTACCTGTCCTGGGAGTGATTGATGGGGACAGTGCAGAGGGAGCTTTACTCTGTATCTAACCCCGTGCTGTACCTGTCCTGGGAGTGTTTGATGGGGACAGTGTAGAGGGAGCTTTACTCTGTATCTAACCCTGTGCTGTACCTGTCCTGGAAGTGTTTGACGGGGACAGTGTAGAGGGAGCTTTACTCTATATCTAACCCCGTGCTGTACCTGTCCTGGGAGTGTTTAACAGGGACAGTGTAGAGGGAACTTTACTCTGTATCTAACTCCGTGCTGTACCTGTCCTGGGAGTGTTTGATGGGGACAGTGTAGAGGGAGCTTTACTCTATATCTAACCCCGTGCTGTACCTGTCCTGGGAGTGATTGATGGGGACAGTGTAGAGGGAGCTTTACTCTGTATCTAACCCCGTGCTGTACCTGTCCTGGGAGTGTATGATGGGGACAGTGTAGAGGGAGCTTTACTCTGTATCTAACCCTGTGCTGTACCTGTCCTGGGAGTGATTGATGGGGACAGTGTAGAGGGTGCTTTACTCTATATCTAACCCCGTGCTGTACCTGTCCTGGGAGTGTTTGATGGGGACAGTGTAGAGGGAGCTTTACTCTGTATCTAACCCCGTGCTGTACCTGTCCTGGGAGTGTTTGATGGGGACAGTGTAGAGGGTGCTTTACTCTATATCTAACCTCGTGCTGTACCTGTCCTGGGAGTGATTGATGGGGACAGTGTAGAGGGTGCTTTACTCTGTATCTAACCCCGTGCTGTACCTGTCCTGGGAGTGTTTGATGGGGACAGTGCAGAGGGAGCTTTACTCTGTATCTAACCCCGTGCTTTACCTGTCCTGGGAGTGTTTGATGGGGACAGTGTAGAGGGAGCTTTACTCTGTATCTAACCCCGTGCTGTACCTGTCCTGGGAGTGTTTGATGGGGACAGTGTAGAGGGAGCTTTACTCTGTATCTAACCCCGTGCAGTACCTGTCCTGGGAGTGTTTGATGGGGACAGTGTAGCGGGAGCTTTACTCTGTATCTAACCCCGTGCTGTACCTGTCCCGGGAGTGTTTGATGGGGACAGTGTCGAGGGAGCTTTACTCTGTATCTAACCCCGTGCTGTACCTGTCCTGGGAGTGTTTGATGGGGACAGTGTAGAGGAAGCTTTACTCTGTATCTAACCCCGTGCTGTACCTGTCCTGGGAGTGTTTGATGGGGACAGTGCAGAGGGAGCTTTACTTTGTATCTAATCCCGTGCTGTACCTGTCCTGGGAGTGTTTGATGGGGACAGTGTAGAGCGAGCTTTACTCCATTTCTAACCCCGTACTGTACCTGTCCTGGGAGTGTTTGATGGGGACAGTGTAGAGGGAGCTTTACTCTGTATCTAACCCCGTGCTGTCCCTGTCCTGGGAGTGTTTGATGGGGTCAGTATAGAGGGAGCTTTACTCTGTATCTAACCCCGTGCTGTACCTGTCCTGGGAGTGTTTGATAGGGACAGTGTAGAGGAAGCTTTACTCTGTATCTAACCCCGTGCTGTACCTGTCCTGGGAGTGTTTGATGAGGACAGTGTAGTGGGAGCTTTACTCTGTATCTAACCCCGTGCTGTACCTGTCCTGGGAGTGTTTGACGGGGACAGTATAGAGGAAGCTTTACTCTGTATCTAACCCCGTGCTGCACCTGTCCTGGGAGTGTTTGATAGGGACAGTGTAGAGGAAGCTTTACTCTGTATCTAACTCCGTGCTGTACCTGTCCTGGGAGTGTTTAATGAGGACAGTGCAGAGGGAGCTTTACTCTGTATCTAACCCCGTGCTGTACCTGTCCTGGGAGTGTTTGACGGGGACAGTGCAGAGGGAGCTTTACTCTGTATCTAACCCCGTGCTGTACCTGTCCTGGGAGTGTTTGATGGGGACAGTGTAGAGGGAGCTTTACTCTGTATCTAACCCCGTGCTGTACCTGTCCTGGGAGTGTTTGATGGGGACAGTGAAGAGGGAGCTTTACTCTGTATCTAACCCCGTGCACTACCTGTCCTGGGAGTGTTTGATGGGGACAGTGTAGCGGGAGCTTTACTCTGTATCTAACCCCGTGCTGTACCTGTCCCGGGAGTGTTTTATGGGGACAGTGTAGAGGGAGCTTTACTCTGTATCTAAACCCGTGCTGTACCTGTCCCGGGAGTGTTTGGTGGGGACAGTGTCGAGGGAGCTTTACTCTGTATCTAACCCCGTGCTGTACCTGTCCTGGGAGTGTTTGATGGGGACAGTGTAGAGGAAGCTTTACTCTGTATCTAACCCCGTGCTGTACCTGTCCTGGGAGTGTTTGATGGGGACAGTGTAGAGGGAGCTTTACTTTGTATCTAATCCCGTGCTGTACCTGTCCTGGGAGTGTTTGATGGGGACAGTGTAGAGGGAGCTTTACTCTATTTCTAACCCCGTGCTGTACCTGTCCTGGGAGTGTTTGATAGGGACAGTGTAGAGGAAGCTTTACTCTGTATCTAACCCCGTGCTGTACCTGTCCTGGGAGTGTTTGATGAGGACAGTGCAGAGGGAGCTTTACTCTGTATCTAATCCCGTGCTGTACCTGTCCTGGGAGTGTTTGACGGGGACAGTGTAGAGGGAGCTTTACTCTGTATCTAACCCCGTGCTGTACCTGTCCTGGGAGTGTTTGATGGGGACAGTGTGGAGGGAGCTTTACTCTGTATCTAACCCTGTGCTTTACCTGTCCTGGGAGTGTTTGATAGGGACAGTGTAGAGGAAGCTTTACTCTATATCTAACCCCGTGCTGTACCTGTCCTGGGAGTGTTTAATGGGGACAGTGTAGAGGGAGCTTTACTCTGTATCTAACCCCGTGCTGTACATGTCCTGGGTGTTTGATGGGGACAGTGTAGAGGGAGCTTTACTCTGTATCTAACCCCGTGCTGTACCTGTCCTGGGAGTGATTGATGGGGACAGTGCAGAGGGAGCTTTACTCTGTATCTAAACCCGTGCTGTACCTGTCCTGGGAGTGTTTGATGGGGACAGTGTCGAGGGAGCATTACTCTATTTCTAACCCCGTGCTGTACCTGTCCTGGGAGTGTTTGATGGGGACAGTGTCGAGGGAGCTTTACTCTGTATCTAACCCCGTGCTGTACCTGTCCAGGGAGTGATTGATGGGGACAGTGCAGAGGGAGCTTTACTCTGTATCTAACCCCGTGCTGTACCTGTCCTGGGAGTGTTTGATGGGGACAGTGTAGAGGGAGCTTTACTCTGTATCTAACCCCGTGCTGTACCTGTCCTGGGAGTGTTTGATGGGGACAGTGTCGAGGGAGCTTTACTCTGTATCTAAACCCGTGCTGTACCTATCCTGGGAGTGTTTGATGGGGACAGTGTCGAGGGAGCTTTACTCTATTTCTAACCCCGTGCTGTACCTGTCCTGGGAGTGTTTGATGGGGACAATGCAGAGGGAGCTTTACTCTGTATCTAACCCCGTGCTGTACCTGTCCTGGGAGTGTTTGATGGGGACAATGCAGAGGGAGCTTTACTCTGTATCTAACCCTATGCTGTACCTGTCCTGGGAGTGTTTGATGGGGACTGTGTAGAGGGAGCTTTACTCTGTATCTAACCCTGTGCTGTACCTGTCCTGGGAGTGTTTGATGGGGTCAGTGTAGAGGGAGCTTTACTCTGTATCTAACCCCGTGCTGTACCTGTCCTGGGAGTGTTTGATAGGGACAGTGTAGAGGAAGCTTTACTCTGTATCTAACTCCGTGCTGTACCTGTCCTGGGAGTGTTTGATGAGGACAGTGCAGAGGGAGCTTTACTCTGTATCTAACCCCGTGCTGTACCTGCCCTGGGAGTGTTTGACGGGGACAGTGTAGAGGGAGCTTTACTCTGTATCTAACCCCGCGCTGTACCTGTCCTGGAAGTGTTTGATGGGGACAGTGTGGAGGGAGCTTTACTCTGTATCTAACCCTGTGCTGTACCTGTCCTGGGAGTGTTTGATAGGGACAGTGTAGAGGAAGCTTTACTCTATATCTAACCCCGTGCTGTACCTATCCTGGGAGTGTTTAATGGGGACAGTGTAGAGGGAGCTTTACTCTGTATCTAACCCCGTGCTGTACCTGTTCTGGGAGTGATTGATGGGGACAGTGTGGAGGGAGCTTTACTCTGTATCTAACCCTGTGCTGTACCTGTCCTGGGAGTGTTTGATCGGGACAGTGTAGAGGAAGCTTTACTCTATATCTAACCCCGTGCTGTACCTGTCCTGGGAGTGTTTAATGGGGACAGTGTAGAGGGAGCTTTACTCTGTATCTAACCCCATGCTGTACCTGTCCTGGGAGTGTTTGATAGGGACAGTGTAGAGGGAGCTTTACTCTGTATCTAACCCCGTGCTGTACATGTCCTGGGAGTGTTTGATGGGGACAGTGTCGAGGGAGCTTTACTCTGTATCTAACCCCGTGCTGTACCTGTCCTGGGAGTGATTGATGGGGACAGTGCAGAGGGAGCTTTACTCTGTATCTAACCCCGTGCTGTACCTGTCCTGGGAGTGTTTGATGGGGACAGTGTAGAGGGTGCTTTACTCTGTATCTAACCCCGTGCTGTACCTGTCCTGGGAGTGTTTGATGGGGACTGTGCAGAGGGAGCTTTACTCTGTATCTAACCCCGTGCTTTACCTGTCCTGGGAGTGTTTGATGGGGACAGTGTAGAGGGAGCTTTACTCTGTATCTAACCCCGTGCTGTACCTGTCCTGGGAGTGTTTGATGGGGACAGTGTAGAGGGAGCTTTACTCTGTATCTAACCCCGTGCAGTACCTGTCCTGGGAGTGTTTGATGGGGACAGTGTAGCGGGAGCTTTACTCTGTATCTAACCCCGTGCTGTACCTGTCCTGGGAGTGTTTGATGGGGACAGTGCAGAGGGAGCTTTACTTTGTATCTAATCCCGTGCTGTACCTGTCCTGGGAGTGTTTGATGGGGACAGTGTAGAGGGAGCTTTACTCCATTTCTAACCCCGTGCTGTACCTGTCCTGGGAGTGTTTGATGGGGACAGTGTAGAGGGAGCTTTACTCTGTATCTAACCCCGTGCTGTCCCTGTCCTGTGAGTGTTTGATGGGGTCAGTATAGAGGGAGCTTTACTCTGTATCTAACCCCGTGCTGTACCTGTCCTGGGAGTGTTTGATAGGGACAGTGTAGAGGAAGCTTTACTCTGTATCTAACCCCGTGCTGTACCTGTCCTGGGAGTGTTTGATGAGGACAGTGTAGTGGGAGCTTTACTCTGTATCTAACCCCGTGCTGTACCTGTCCTGGGAGTGTTTGACGGGGACAGTGTAGAGGAAGCTTTACTCTGTATCTAACCCCGTGCTGCACCTGTCCTGGGAGTGTTTGATAGGGACAGTGTAGAGGAAGCTTTACTCTGTATCTAACCCCGTGCTGTACCTGTCCTGGGAGTGTTTAATGAGGACAGTGCAGAGGGAGCTTTACTCTGTATCTAACCCCGTGCTGTACCTGTCCTGGGAGTGTTTGACGGGGACAGTGCAGAGGGAGCTTTACTCTGTATCTAACCCCGTGCTGTACCTGTCCTGGGAGTGTTTGATGGGGACAGTGTAGAGGGAGCTTTACTCTGTATCTAACCCCGTGCTGTACCTGTCCTGGGAGTGTTTGATGGGGACAGTGAAGAGGGAGCTTTACTCTGTATCTAACCCCGTGCACTACCTGTCCTGGGAGTGTTTGATGGGGACAGTGTAGCGGGAGCTTTACTCTGTATCTAACCCCGTGCTGTACCTGTCCCGGGAGTGTTTGATGGGGACAGTGTAGAGGGAGCTTTACTCTGTATCTAAACCCGTGCTGTACCTGTCCCGGGAGTGTTTGATGGGGACAGTGTCGAGGGAGCTTTACTCTGTATCTAACCCCGTGCTGTACCTGTCCTGGGAGTGTTTGATGGGGACAGAGTAGAGGAAGCTTTACTCTGTATCTAACCCCGTGCTGTACCTGTCCTGGGAGTGTATGATGGGGACAGTGTAGAGGGAGCTTTACTCTGTATCTAACCCTGTGCTGTACCTGTCCTGGGAGTGATTGATGGGGACAGTGTAGAGGGTGCTTTACTCTATATCTAACCCCGTGCTGTACCTGTCCTGGGAGTGTTTGATGGGGACAGTGTAGAGGGAGCTTTACTCTGTATCTAACCCCGTGCTGTACCTGTCCTGGGAGTGTTTGATGGGGACAGTGTAGAGGGTGCTTTACTCTATATCTAACCCCGTGCTGTACCTGTCCTGGGAGTGATTGATGGGGACAGTGTAGAGGGTGCTTTACTCTGTATCTAACCCCGTGCTGTACCTGTCCTGGGAGTGTTTGATGGGGACAGTGCAGAGGGAGCTTTACTCTGTATCTAACCCCGTGCTGTACCTGTCCCGGGAGTGTTTGATGGGGACAGTGTCGAGGGAGCTTTACCCTGTATCTAACCCCGCGCTGTACCTGTCCTGGGAGTGTTTGATGGGGACAGTGTAGAGGAAGCTTTACTCTGTATCTAACCCCGTGCTGTACCTGTCCTGGGAGTGTTTGATGGGGACAGTGCAGAGGGAGCTTTACTTTGTATCTAATCCCGTGCTGTACCTGTCCTGGGAGTGTTTGATGGGGACAGTGTAGAGGGAGCTTTACTCCATTTCTAACCCCGTGCTGTACCTGTCCTGGGAGTGTTTGATGGGGACAGTGTAGAGGGAGCTTTACTCTGTATCTAACCCCGTGCTGTCCCTGTCCTGGGAGTGTTTGATGGGGTCAGTATAGAGGGAGCTTTACTCTGTATCTAACCCCGTGCTGTACCTGTCCTGGGAGTGTTTGATAGGGACAGTGTAGAGGAAGCTTTACTCTGTATCTAACCCCGTGCTGTACCTGTCCTGGGAGTGTTTGATGAGGACAGTGTAGTGGGAGCTTTACTCTGTATCTAACCCCGTGCTGTACCTGTCCTGGGAGTGTTTGACGGGGACAGTGTAGAGGAAGCTTTACTCTGTATCTAACCCCGTGCTGCACCTGTCCTGGGAGTGTTTGATAGGGACAGTGTAGAGGAAGCTTTACTCTGTATCTAACCCCGTGCTGTACCTGTCCTGGGAGTGTTTAATGAGGACAGTGCAGAGGGAGCTTTACTCTGTATCTAACCCCGTGCTGTACCTGTCCTGGGAGTGTTTGATGGGGACAGTGTAGAGGGAGCTTTACTCTGTATCTAACCCCGTGCTGTACCTGTCCTGGGAGTGTTTGATGGGGACAGTGAAGAGGGAGCTTTACTCTGTATCTAACCCCGTGCACTACCTGTCCTGGGAGTGTTTGATGGGGACAGTGTAGCGGGAGCTTTACTCTGTATCTAACCCCGTGCTGTACCTGTCCCGGGAGTGTTTGATGGGGACAGTGTAGAGGGAGCTTTACTCTGTATCTAAACCCGTGCTGTACCTGTCCCGGGAGTGTTTGATGGGGACAGTGTCGAGGGAGCTTTACTCTGTATCTAACCCCATGCTGTACCTGTCCTGGGAGTGTTTGATGGGGACAGTGTAGAGGAAGCTTTACTCTGTATCTAACCCCGTGCTGTACCTGTCCTGGGAGTGTTTGATGGGGACAGTGTAGAGGGAGCTTTACTTTGTATCTAATCCCGTGCTGTACCTGTCCTGGGAGTGTTTGATGGGGACAGTGTAGAGGGAGCTTTACTCTATTTCTAACCCCGTGCTGTACCTGTCCTGGGAGTGTTTGATGGGGACAGTGTAGAGGGAGCTTTACTCTGTATCTAACCCCGTGCTGTCCCTGTCCTGGGAGTGTTTGATGGGGTCAGTATAGAGGGAGCTTGACTCTGTATCTAACCCCGTGCTGTACCTGTCCTGGGAGTGTTTGATAGGGACAGTGTAGAGGAAGCTTTACTCTGTATCTAACCCCGTGCTGTACCTGTCCTGGGAGTGTTTGATGAGGACAGAGTAGTGGGAGCTTTACTCTGTATCTAACCCCGTGCTGTACCTGTCCTGGGAGTGTTTGACGGGGACAGTGTAGAGGAAGCTTTACTCTGTATCTAACCCCGTGCTGTACCTGTCCTGGGAGTGTTTGATAGGGACAGTGTAGAGGAAGCTTTACTCTGTATCTAACCCCGTGCTGTACCTGTCCTGGGAGTGTTTGATGAGGATAGTGCAGAGGGAGCTTTACTCTGTATCTAATCCCGTGCTGTACCTGTCCTGGGAGTGTTTGACGGGGACAGTGTAGAGGGAGCTTTACTCTGTATCTAACCCCGTGCTGTACCTGTCCTGGGAGTGTTTGATAGGGACAGTGTAGAGGAAGCTTTACTCTGTATCTAACCCCGTGCTGTACCTGTCCTGGGAGTGTTTAATGAGGACAGTGCAGAGGGAGCTTTACTCTGTATCTAACCCCGTGCTGTACCTGTCCTGGGAGTGTTTGACGGGGACAGTGCAGAGGGAGCTTTACTCTGTATCTAACCCCGTGCTGTACCTGTCCTGGGAGTGTTTGATGGGGACAGTGTAGAGGGAGCTTTACTCTGTATCTAACCCCGTGCTGTACCTGTCCTGGGAGTGTTTGATGGGGACAGTGAAGAGGGAGCTTTACTCTGTATCTAACCCCGTGCACTACCTGTCCTGGGAGTGTTTGATGGGGACAGTGTAGCGGGAGCTTTACTCTGTATCTAACCCCGTGCTGTACCTGTCCCGGGAGTGTTTGATGGGGACAGTGTAGAGGGAGCTTTACTCTGTATCTAAACCCGTGCTGTACCTGTCCCGGGAGTGTTTGATGGGGACAGTGTCGAGGGAGCTTTACTCTGTATCTAACCCCGTGCTGTACCTGTCCTGGGAGTGTTTGATGGGGACAGTGTAGAGGAAGCTTTACTCTGTATCTAACCCCGTGCTGTACCTGTCCTGGGAGTGTATGATGGGGACAGTGTAGAGGGAGCTTTACTCTGTATCTAACCCTGTGCTGTACCTGTCCTGGGAGTGATTGATGGGGACAGTGTAGAGGGTGCTTTACTCTATATCTAACCCCGTGCTGTACCTGTCCTGGGAGTGTTTGATGGGGACAGTGTAGAGGGAGCTTTACTCTGTATCTAACCCCGTGCTGTACCTGTCCTGGGAGTGTTTGATGGGGACAGTGTAGAGGGTGCTTTACTCTATATCTAACCCCGTGCTGTACCTGTCCTGGGAGTGATTGATGGGGACAGTGTAGAGGGTGCTTTACTCTGTATCTAACCCCGTGCTGTACCTGTCCTGGGAGTGTTTGATGGGGACAGTGCAGAGGGAGCTTTACTCTGTATCTAACCCCGTGCTTTACCTGTCCTGGGAGTGTTTGATGGGGACAGTGTAGAGGGAGCTTTACTCTGTATCTAACCCCGTGCTGTACCTGTCCTGGGAGTGTTTGATGGGGACAGTGTAGAGGGAGCTTTACTCTGTATCTAACCCCGTGCAGTACCTGTCCTGGGAGTGTTTGATGGGGACAGTGTAGCGGGAGCTTTAATCTGTATCTAACCCCGTGCTGTACCTGTCCCGGGAGTGTTTGATGGGGACAGTGTCGAGGGAGCTTTACTCTGTATCTAACCCCGTGCTGTACCTGTCCTGGGAGTGTTTGATGGGGACAGTGTAGAGGAAGCTTTACTCTGTATCTAACCCCGTGCTGTACCTGTCCTGGGAGTGTTTGATGGGGACAGTGCAGAGGGAGCTTTACTTTGTATCTAATCCCGTGCTGTACCTGTCCTGGGAGTGTTTGATGGGGACAGTGTAGAGGGAGCTTTACTCCATTTCTAACCCCGTGCTGTACCTGTCCTGGGAGTGTTTGATGGGGACAGTGTAGAGGGAGCTTTACTCTGTATCTAACCCCGTGCTGTCCCTGTCCTGGGAGTGTTTGATGGGGTCAGTATAGAGGGAGCTTTACTCTGTATCTAACCCCGTGCTGTACCTGTCCTGGGAGTGTTTGATAGGGACAGTGTAGAGGAAGCTTTACTCTGTATCTAACCCCGTGCTGTACCTGTCCTGGGAGTGTTTGATGAGGACAGTGTAGTGGGAGCTTTACTCTGTATCTAACCCCGTGCTGTACCTGTCCCGGGAGTGTTTGATGGGGACAGTGTAGAGGAAGCTTTACTCTGTATCTAACCCCGTGCTGTACCTGTCCTGGGAGTGTTTGATGGGGACAGTGCAGAGGGAGCTTTACTTTGTATCTAATCCCGTGCTGTACCTGTCCTGGGAGTGTTTGATGGGGACAGTGTAGAGGGAGCTTTACTCCATTTCTAACCCCGTGCTGTACCTGTCCTGGGAGTGTTTGATGGGGACAGTGTAGAGGGAGCTTTACTCTGTATCTAACCCCGTGCTGTCCCTGTCCTGTGAGTGTTTGATGGGGTCAGTATAGAGGGAGCTTTACTCTGTATCTAACCCCGTGCTGTACCTGTCCTGGGAGTGTTTGATAGGGACAGTGTAGAGGAAGCTTTACTCTGTATCTAACCCCGTGCTGTACCTGTCCTGGGAGTGTTTGATGAGGACAGTGTAGTGGGAGCTTTACTCTGTATCTAACCCCGTGCTGTACCTGTCCTGGGAGTGTTTGACGGGGACAGTGTAGAGGAAGCTTTACTCTGTATCTAACCCCGTGCTGCACCTGTCCTGGGAGTGTTTGATAGGGACAGTGTAGAGGAAGCTTTACTCTGTATCTAACCCCGTGCTGTACCTGTCCTGGGAGTGTTTAATGAGGACAGTGCAGAGGGAGCTTTACTCTGTATCTAACCCCGTGCTGTACCTGTCCTGGGAGTGTTTGACGGGGACAGTGCAGAGGGAGCTTTACTCTGTATCTAACCCCGTGCTGTACCTGTCCTGGGAGTGTTTGATGGGGACAGTGTAGAGGGAGCTTTACTCTGTATCTAACCCCGTGCTGTACCTGTCCTGGGAGTGTTTGATGGGGACAGTGAAGAGGGAGCTTTACTCTGTATCTAACCCCGTGCACTACCTGTCCTGGGAGTGTTTGATGGGGACAGTGTAGCGGGAGCTTTACTCTGTATCTAACCCCGTGCTGTACCTGTCCCGGGAGTGTTTGATGGGGACAGTGTAGAGGGAGCTTTACTCTGTATCTAAACCCGTGCTGTACCTGTCCCGGGAGTGTTTGATGGGGACAGTGTCGAGGGAGCTTTACTCTGTATCTAACCCCGTGCTGTACCTGTCCTGGGAGTGTTTGATGGGGACAGAGTAGAGGAAGCTTTACTCTGTATCTAACCCCGTGCTGTACCTGTCCTGGGAGTGTATGATGGGGACAGTGTAGAGGGAGCTTTACTCTGTATCTAACCCTGTGCTGTACCTGTCCTGGGAGTGATTGATGGGGACAGTGTAGAGGGTGCTTTACTCTATATCTAACCCCGTGCTGTACCTGTCCTGGGAGTGTTTGATGGGGACAGTGTAGAGGGAGCTTTACTCTGTATCTAACCCCGTGCTGTACCTGTCCTGGGAGTGTTTGATGGGGACAGTGTAGAGGGTGCTTTACTCTATATCTAACCCCGTGCTGTACCTGTCCTGGGAGTGATTGATGGGGACAGTGTAGAGGGTGCTTTACTCTGTATCTAACCCCGTGCTGTACCTGTCCTGGGAGTGTTTGATGGGGACAGTGCAGAGGGAGCTTTACTCTGTATCTAACCCCGTGCTTTACCTGTCCTGGGAGTGTTTGATGGGGACAGTGTTGAGGGAGCTTTACTCTGTATCTAACCCCGTGCTGTACCTGTCCTGGGAGTGTTTGATGGGGACAGTGTAGAGGGAGCTTTACTCTGTATCTAACCCCGTGCAGTACCTGTCCTGGGAGTGTTTGATGGGGACAGTGTAGCGGGAGCTTTAATCTGTATCTAACCCCGTGCTGTACCTGTCCCGGGAGTGTTTGATGGGGACAGTGTCGAGGGAGCTTTACTCTGTATCTAACCCCGTGCTGTACCTGTCCTGGGAGTGTTTGATGGGGACAGTGTAGAGGAAGCTTTACTCTGTATCTAACCCCGTGCTGTACCTGTCCTGGGAGTGTTTGATGGGGACAGTGCAGAGGGAGCTTTACTTTGTATCTAATCCCGTGCTGTACCTGTCCTGGGAGTGTTTGATGGGGACAGTGTAGAGGGAGCTTTACTCCATTTCTAACCCCGTGCTGTACCTGTCCTGGGAGTGTTTGATGGGGACAGTGTAGAGGGAGCTTTACTCTGTATCTAACCCCGTGCTGTCCCTGTCCTGGGAGTGTTTGATGGGGTCAGTATAGAGGGAGCTTTACTCTGTATCTAACCCCGTGCTGTACCTGTCCTGGGAGTGTTTGATAGGGACAGTGTAGAGGAAGCTTTACTCTGTATCTAACCCCGTGCTGTACCTGTCCTGGGAGTGTTTGATGAGGACAGTGTAGTGGGAGCTTTACTCTGTATCTAACCCCGTGCTGTACCTGTCCTGGGAGTGTTTGACGGGGACAGTGTAGAGGAAGCTTTACTCTGTATCTAACCCCGTGCTGCACCTGTCCTGGGAGTGTTTGATAGGGACAGTGTAGAGGAAGCTTTACTCTGTATCTAACCCCGTGCTGTACCTGTCCTGGGAGTGTTTAATGAGGACAGTGCAGAGGGAGCTTTACTCTGTATCTAACCCCGTGCTGTACCTGTCCTGGGAGTGTTTGATGGGGACAGTGTAGAGGGAGCTTTACTCTGTATCTAACCCCGTGCTGTACCTGTCCTGGGAGTGTTTGATGGGGACAGTGAAGAGGGAGCTTTACTCTGTATCTAACCCCGTGCACTACCTGTCCTGGGAGTGTTTGATGGGGACAGTGTAGCGGGAGCTTTACTCTGTATCTAACCCCGTGCTGTACCTGTCCCGGGAGTGTTTGATGGGGACAGTGTAGAGGGAGCTTTACTCTGTATCTAAACCCGTGCTGTAACTGTCCCGGGAGTGTTTGATGGGGACAGTGTCGAGGGAGCTTTACTCTGTATCTAACCCCGTGCTGTACCTGTCCTGGGAGTGTTTGATGGGGACAGTGTAGAGGAAGCTTTACTCTGTATCTAACCCCGTGCTGTACCTGTCCTGGGAGTGTTTGATGGGGACAGTGTAGAGGGAGCTTTACTTTGTATCTAATCCCGTGCTGTACCTGTCCTGGGAGTGTTTGATGGGGACAGTGTAGAGGGAGCTTTACTCTATTTCTAACCCCGTGCTGTACCTGTCCTGGGAGTGTTTGATGGGGACAGTGTAGAGGGAGCTTTACTCTGTATCTAACCCCGTGCTGTCCCTGTCCTGGGAGTGTTTGATGGGGTCAGTATAGAGGGAGCTTTACTCTGTATCTAACCCCGTGCTGTACCTGTCCTGGGAGTGTTTGATAGGGACAGTGTAGAGGAAGCTTTACTCTGTATCTAACCCCGTGCTGTACCTGTCCTGGGAGTGTTTGATGAGGACAGAGTAGTGGGAGCTTTACTCTGTATCTAACCCCGTGCTGTACCTGTCCTGGGAGTGTTTGACGGGGACAGTGTAGAGGAAGCTTTACTCTGTATCTAACCCCGTGCTGTACCTGTCCTGGGAGTGTTTGATAGGGACAGTGTAGAGGAAGCTTTACTCTGTATCTAACCCCGTGCTGTACCTGTCCTGGGAGTGTTTGATGAGGATAGTGCAGAGGGAGCTTTACTCTGTATCTAATCCCGTGCTGTACCTGTCCTGGGAGTGTTTGACGGGGACAGTGTAGAGGGAGCTTTACTCTGTATCTAACCCCGTGCTGTACCTGTCCTGGGAGTGTTTGATAGGGACAGTGTAGAGGAAGCTTTACTCTGTATCTAACCCCGTGCTGTACCTGTCCTGGGAGTGTTTAATGAGGACAGTGCAGAGGGAGCTTTACTCTGTATCTAACCCCGTGCTGTACCTGTCCTGGGAGTGTTTGACGGGGACAGTGCAGAGGGAGCTTTACTCTGTATCTAACCCCGTGCTGTACCTGTCCTGGGAGTGTTTGATGGGGACAGTGTAGAGGGAGCTTTACTCTGTATCTAACCCCGTGCTGTACCTGTCCTGGGAGTGTTTGATGGGGACAGTGAAGAGGGAGCTTTACTCTGTATCTAACCCCGTGCACTACCTGTCCTGGGAGTGTTTGATGGGGACAGTGTAGCGGGAGCTTTACTCTGTATCTAACCCCGTGCTGTACCTGTCCCGGGAGTGTTTGATGGGGACAGTGTAGAGGGAGCTTTACTCTGTATCTAAACCCGTGCTGTACCTGTCCCGGGAGTGTTTGATGGGGACAGTGTCGAGGGAGCTTTACTCTGTATCTAACCCCGTGCTGTACCTGTCCTGGGAGTGTTTGATGGGGACAGTGTAGAGGAAGCTTTACTCTGTATCTAACCCCGTGCTGTACCTGTCCTGGGAGTGTATGATGGGGACAGTGTAGAGGGAGCTTTACTCTGTATCTAACCCTGTGCTGTACCTGTCCTGGGAGTGATTGATGGGGACAGTGTAGAGGGTGCTTTACTCTATATCTAACCCCGTGCTGTACCTGTCCTGGGAGTGTTTGACGGGGACAGTGTAGAGGGAGCTTTACTCTGTATCTAACCCCGTGCTGTACCTGTCCTGGGAGTGTTTGATGGGGACAGTGTAGAGGGTGCTTTACTCTATATCTAACCCCGTGCTGTACCTGTCCTGGGAGTGATTGATGGGGACAGTGTAGAGGGTGCTTTACTCTGTATCTAACCCCGTGCTGTACCTGTCCTGGGAGTGTTTGATGGGGACAGTGCAGAGGGAGCTTTACTCTGTATCTAACCCCGTGCTTTACCTGTCCTGGGAGTGTTTGATGGGGACAGTGTAGAGGGAGCTTTACTCTGTATCTAACCCCGTGCTGTACCTGTCCTGGGAGTGTTTGATGGGGACAGTGTAGAGGGAGCTTTACTCTGTATCTAACCCCGTGCAGTACCTGTCCTGGGAGTGTTTGATGGGGACAGTGTAGCGGGAGCTTTAATCTGTATCTAACCCCGTGCTGTACCTGTCCCGGGAGTGTTTGATGGGGACAGTGTCGAGGGAGCTTTACTCTGTATCTAACCCCGTGCTGTACCTGTCCTGGGAGTGTTTGATGGGGACAGTGTAGAGGAAGCTTTACTCTGTATCTAACCCCGTGCTGTACCTGTCCTGGGAGTGTTTGATGGGGACAGTGCAGAGGGAGCTTTACTTTGTATCTAATCCCGTGCTGTACCTGTCCTGGGAGTGTTTGATGGGGACAGTGTAGAGGGAGCTTTACTCCATTTCTAACCCCGTGCTGTACCTGTCCTGGGAGTGTTTGATGGGGACAGTGTAGAGGGAGCTTTACTCTGTATCTAACCCCGTGCTGTCCCTGTCCTGGGAGTGTTTGATGGGGTCAGTATAGAGGGAGCTTTACTCTGTATCTAACCCCGTGCTGTACCTGTCCTGGGAGTGTTTGATAGGGACAGTGTAGAGGAAGCTTTACTCTGTATCTAACCCCGTGCTGTACCTGTCCTGGGAGTGTTTGATGAGGACAGTGTAGTGGGAGCTTTACTCTGTATCTAACCCCGTGCTGTACCTGTCCTGGGAGTGTTTGACGGGGACAGTGTAGAGGAAGCTTTACTCTGTATCTAACCCCGTGCTGCACCTGTCCTGGGAGTGTTTGATAGGGACAGTGTAGAGGAAGCTTTACTCTGTATCTAACCCCGTGCTGTACCTGTCCTGGGAGTGTTTAATGAGGACAGTGCAGAGGGAGCTTTACTCTGTATCTAACCCCGTGCTGTACCTGTCCTGGGAGTGTTTGACGGGGACAGTGCAGAGGGAGCTTTACTCTGTATCTAACCCCGTGCTGTACCTGTCCTGGGAGTGTTTGATGGGGACAGTGTAGAGGGAGCTTTACTCTGTATCTAACCCCGTGCTGTACCTGTCCTGGGAGTGTTTGATGGGGACAGTGAAGAGGGAGCTTTACTCTGTATCTAACCCCGTGCACTACCTGTCCTGGGAGTGTTTGATGGGGACAGTGTAGCGGGAGCTTTACTCTGTATCTAACCCCGTGCTGTACCTGTCCCGGGAGTGTTTGATGGGGACAGTGTAGAGGGAGCTTTACTCTGTATCTAAACCCGTGCTGTACCTGTCCCGGGAGTGTTTGATGGGGACAGTGTCGAGGGAGCTTTACTCTGTATCTAACCCCGTGCTGTACCTGTCCTGGGAGTGTTTGATGGGGACAGTGTAGAGGAAGCTTTACTCTGTATCTAACCCCGTGCTGTACCTGTCCTGGGAGTGTTTGATGGGGACAGTGTAGAGGGAGCTTTACTTTGTATCTAATCCCGTGCTGTACCTGTCCTGGGAGTGTTTGATGGGGACAGTGTAGAGGGAGCTTTACTCTATTTCTAACCCCGTGCTGTACCTGTCCTGGGAGTGTTTGATGGGGACAGTGTAGAGGGAGCTTTACTCTGTATCTAACCCCGTGCTGTCCCTGTCCTGGGAGTGTTTGATGGGGTCAGTATAGAGGGAGCTTTACTCTGTATCTAACCCCGTGCTGTACCTGTCCTGGGAGTGTTTGATAGGGACAGTGTAGAGGAAGCTTTACTCTGTATCTAACCCCGTGCTGTACCTGTCCTGGGAGTGTTTGATGAGGACAGAGTAGTGGGAGCTTTACTCTGTATCTAACCCCGTGCTGTACCTGTCCTGGGAGTGTTTGACGGGGACAGTGTAGAGGAAGCTTTACTCTGTATCTAACCCCGTGCTGTACCTGTCCTGGGAGTGTTTGATAGGGACAGTGTAGAGGAAGCTTTACTCTGTATCTAACCCCGTGCTGTACCTGTCCTGGGAGTGTTTGATGAGGATAGTGCAGAGGGAGCTTTACTCTGTATCTAATCCCGTGCTGTACCTGTCCTGGGAGTGTTTGACGGGGACAGTGTAGAGGGAGCTTTACTCTGTATCTAACCCCGTGCTGTACCTGTCCTGGGAGTGTTTGATAGGGACAGTGTAGAGGAAGCTTTACTCTGTATCTAACCCCGTGCTGTACCTGTCCTGGGAGTGTTTAATGAGGACAGTGCAGAGGGAGCTTTACTCTGTATCTAACCCCGTGCTGTACCTGTCCTGGGAGTGTTTGACGGGGACAGTGCAGAGGGAGCTTTACTCTGTATCTAACCCCGTGCTGTACCTGTCCTGGGAGTGTTTGATGGGGACAGTGTAGAGGGAGCTTTACTCTGTATCTAACCCCGTGCTGTACCTGTCCTGGGAGTGTTTGATGGGGACAGTGAAGAGGGAGCTTTACTCTGTATCTAACCCCGTGCACTACCTGTCCTGGGAGTGTTTGATGGGGACAGTGTAGCGGGAGCTTTACTCTGTATCTAACCCCGTGCTGTACCTGTCCCGGGAGTGTTTGATGGGGACAGTGTAGAGGGAGCTTTACTCTGTATCTAAACCCGTGCTGTACCTGTCCCGGGAGTGTTTGATGGGGACAGTGTCGAGGGAGCTTTACTCTGTATCTAACCCCGTGCTGTACCTGTCCTGGGAGTGTTTGATGGGGACAGTGTAGAGGAAGCTTTACTCTGTATCTAACCCCGTGCTGTACCTGTCCTGGGAGTGTATGATGGGGACAGTGTAGAGGGAGCTTTACTCTGTATCTAACCCTGTGCTGTACCTGTCCTGGGAGTGATTGATGTGGACAGTGTAGAGGGTGCTTTACTCTATATCTAACCCCGTGCTGTACCTGTCCTGGGAGTGTTTGACGGGGACAGTGTAGAGGGAGCTTTACTCTGTATCTAACCCCGTGCTGTACCTGTCCTGGGAGTGTTTGATGGGGACAGTGTAGAGGGTGCTTTACTCTATATCTAACCCCGTGCTGTACCTGTCCTGGGAGTGATTGATGGGGACAGTGTAGAGGGTGCTTTACTCTGTATCTAACCCCGTGCTGTACCTGTCCTGGGAGTGTTTGATGGGGACAGTGCAGAGGGAGCTTTACTCTGTATCTAACCCCGTGCTTTACCTGTCCTGGGAGTGTTTGATGGGGACAGTGTAGAGGGAGCTTTACTCTGTATCTAACCCCGTGCTGTACCTGTCCTGGGAGTGTTTGATGGGGACAGTGTAGAGGGAGCTTTACTCTGTATCTAACCCCGTGCAGTACCTGTCCTGGGAGTGTTTGATGGGGACAGTGTAGCGGGAGCTTTAATCTGTATCTAACCCCGTGCTGTACCTGTCCCGGGAGTGTTTGATGGGGACAGTGTCGAGGGAGCTTTACTCTGTATCTAACCCCGTGCTGTACCTGTCCTGGGAGTGTTTGATGGGGACAGTGTAGAGGAAGCTTTACTCTGTATCTAACCCCGTGCTGTACCTGTCCTGGGAGTGTTTGATGGGGACAGTGCAGAGGGAGCTTTACTTTGTATCTAATCCCGTGCTGTACCTGTCCTGGGAGTGTTTGATGGGGACAGTGTAGAGGGAGCTTTACTCCATTTCTAACCCCGTGCTGTACCTGTCCTGGGAGTGTTTGATGGGGACAGTGTAGAGGGAGCTTTACTCTGTATCTAACCCCGTGCTGTCCCTGTCCTGGGAGTGTTTGATGGGGTCAGTATAGAGGGAGCTTTACTCTGTATCTAACCCCGTGCTGTACCTGTCCTGGGAGTGTTTGATAGGGACAGTGTAGAGGAAGCTTTACTCTGTATCTAACCCCGTGCTGTACCTGTCCTGGGAGTGTTTGATGAGGACAGTGTAGTGGGAGCTTTACTCTGTATCTAACCCCGTGCTGTACCTGTCCTGGGAGTGTTTGACGGGGACAGTGTAGAGGAAGCTTTACTCTGTATCTAACCCCGTGCTGCACCTGTCCTGGGAGTGTTTGATAGGGACAGTGTAGAGGAAGCTTTACTCTGTATCTAACCCCGTGCTGTACCTGTCCTGGGAGTGTTTAATGAGGACAGTGCAGAGGGAGCTTTACTCTGTATCTAACCCCGTGCTGTACCTGTCCTGGGAGTGTTTGACGGGGACAGTGCAGAGGGAGCTTTACTCTGTATCTAACCCCGTGCTGTACCTGTCCTGGGAGTGTTTGATGGGGACAGTGTAGAGGGAGCTTTACTCTGTATCTAACCCCGTGCTGTACCTGTCCTGGGAGTGTTTGATGGGGACAGTGAAGAGGGAGCTTTACTCTGTATCTAACCCCGTGCACTACCTGTCCTGGGAGTGTTTGATGGGGACAGTGTAGCGGGAGCTTTACTCTGTATCTAACCCCGTGCTGTACCTGTCCCGGGAGTGTTTGATGGGGACAGTGTAGAGGGAGCTTTACTCTGTATCTAAACCCGTGCTGTACCTGTCCCGGGAGTGTTTGATGGGGACAGTGTCGAGGGAGCTTTACTCTGTATCTAACCCCGTGCTGTACCTGTCCTGGGAGTGTTTGATGGGGACAGTGTAGAGGAAGCTTTACTCTGTATCTAACCCCGTGCTGTACCTGTCCTGGGAGTGTTTGATGGGGACAGTGTAGAGGGAGCTTTACTTTGTATCTAATCCCGTGCTGTACCTGTCCTGGGAGTGTTTGATGGGGACAGTGTAGAGGGAGCTTTACTCTATTTCTAACCCCGTGCTGTACCTGTCCTGGGAGTGTTTGATGGGGACAGTGTAGAGGGAGCTTTACTCTGTATCTAACCCCGTGCTGTCCCTGTCCTGGGAGTGTTTGATGGGGTCAGTATAGAGGGAGCTTTACTCTGTATCTAACCCCGTGCTGTACCTGTCCTGGGAGTGTTTGATAGGGACAGTGTAGAGGAAGCTTTACTCTGTATCTAACCCCGTGCTGTACCTGTCCTGGGAGTGTTTGATGAGGACAGAGTAGTGGGAGCTTTACTCTGTATCTAACCCCGTGCTGTACCTGTCCTGGGAGTGTTTGACGGGGACAGTGTAGAGGAAGCTTTACTCTGTATCTAACCCCGTGCTGTACCTGTCCTGGGAGTGTTTGATAGGGACAGTGTAGAGGAAGCTTTACTCTGTATCTAACCCCGTGCTGTACCTGTCCTGGGAGTGTTTGATGAGGATAGTGCAGAGGGAGCTTTACTCTGTATCTAATCCCGTGCTGTACCTGTCCTGGGAGTGTTTGACGGGGACAGTGTAGACGGAGCTTTACTCTGTATCTAACCCCGTGCTGTACCTGTCCTGGGAGTGTTTGATGGGGACAGTGTGGAGGGAGCTTTACTCTGTATCTAACCCTGTGCTGTACCTGTCCTGGGAGTGTTTGATAGGGACAGTGTAGAGGAAGCTTTACTCTATATCTAACCCCGTGCTGTACCTGTCCTGGGAGTGTTTAATGGGGACAGTGTAGAGGGAGCTTTACTCTGTATCTAACCCCGTGCTGTACATGTCCTGGGAGTGTTTGATGGGGACAGTGTAGAGGGAGCTTTACTCTGTATCTAACCCCGTGCTGTACCTGTCCTGGGAGTGATTGATGGGGACAGTGCAGAGGGAGCTTTACTCTGTATCTAACCCCGTGCTGTACCTGTCGTGGGAGTGTTTGATGGGGACAGTGCAGAGGGAGCTTTACTCTGTATCTAACCCCGTGCTGTACCTGTCCTGGGAGTGTTTGCTGGGGACAGTGTAGAGGGATGTTTACTCTGTATCTAACCCCGTGCTGTACCTGTCCGAGGAGTGTTTGATGGGGACAGTGTAGAGGGAGCTTTACTCTGTATCTAGCCCCGTGCTGTACCTGTCCTGGGAGTGTTTGATGGGGACAGTGTAGAGGGAGCTTTACTCTGTATCTAACTCTGTGCTGTACCTGTCCTGGGAGTGTTTGATGGGGACAGTGTAGAGGGAGCTTTACTCTGTATCTAACCCCGTGCTGCACCTGTCCTGGGAGTGTTTGTTGGGGACAGTGCAGAGGGAGCTTTACTCTGTATCTAACCCATGCTGTACCTGTCCTGGGAGTGTTTGATGGGGACAGTGTAGAGGGAGCTTTACTCTGTATCTAACCCCGTGCTGTCCCTGTCCTGGGAGTGTTTGATGGGGATAGTGTAGAGGGAGCTTTACTCTGTATCTAACCCGTGCTGTACCTGTCCTGGGAATGTTTGATGGGGACAGTGTAGAGGGAGCTTTACTCTGTATCTAACCCCGTGCTGTACTTATCCTGGGAGTGTTTGATGGGGACAGTGTAGAGGGAGATTTACTCTGTATCTAACCCCTTGCTGTACCTGTCCTGGGAGTGTTTGATGGGGACAGTGTACAGGGAGCTTTACTCTGTATCTAACTCTGTGCTGTACCTGTCCTGGGAGTGTTTGATGGAGACAGTGTAGAGGGAGCTTTACTCTGTATCTAACTCTGTGCTGGACCTGTCCTGGGAGTGTTTGATGGGGACAGTGTAGAGGGAGCTTGACTCTGTATCTAACCCCGTGCTGTACCTATCCTGGGAGTGTTGGATGGGGACAGTGTAGAGGGAGCTTTACTCTGTATCTAATCCCGTGCTGTCCCTGTCCTGGGAGTGTTTGATGAGGACAGTGTAGAGGCAGCTTTACTCTGTATCTAACCCCGTGCTGTACCTGTCCTGGGAGTGTTTGATGGGGACAGTGTAGAGGGAGCTTTACTCTGTATCTAACTCTGTGCTGTACCTGTCCTGGGAGTGTTTGATGGGGACAGTGTAGAGGGAGCTTGACTCTGTATCTAACCCCGTGCTGTACCTGTCCTGGGAGTGTTTGATGGGGACAGTGTCCAGGGAGCTTTACTCTGTATCTAACCCCGTGCTGTACCTGTCCTGGGAGTGTTTGATGGGGACAGTGCAGAGGGAGCTTTACTCTGTATCTAACCCCGTGCTGTACCTGTCGTGGGAGTGTTTCATGGGGACAGTGTAGAGGGAGCTTTACTCTGTATCTAACCCCATGCTGTACCTGTCGTGGGAGTGTTTGATGGGGACAGTGTAGAGGGAACTTTACTCTGTATCTAACCCCGTGCTGTACCTGTCCTGGGAGTGTTTGATGGGGACAGTGTACAGGGAGCTTTACTCTGTATCTAACTCTGTGCTGTACCTGTCCTGGGAGTGTTTGATGGGGACAGTGTAGAGGGTGCTTTACTCTGTATCGAACCCCGTGCTGTACCTGTCCTGGGAGTGTTTGATGGGGACAGTGCAGAGGGAGCTTTACTCTGTATCTAACCCCGTGCTGTACCTGTCGTGGGAGTGTTTGATGGGGACAGTGTAGAGGGAGCTTTACTCTGTATCTAACCCCATGCTGTACCTGTCGTGGGAGTGTTTGATGGGGACAGTGTAGAGGGAGCTTTACTCTGTATCTAACCCCGTGCAGTACCTGTCCTGGGAGTGTTTGATGGGGACAGTGTAGAGGGAGCTTTAATCTGTATCTAACCCCATGCTGTACCTGTCCTGGGAGTGATTGATGGGGACAGTGCAGAGGGAGCTTTACTCTGTATCTAACCCCGTGCTGTACCTGTCCTGGGAGTGTTTGATGGGGACAGTGTACAGGGAGCTTTACTCTGTATCTAACCCCGTGCTGTACCTGTCGTGGGAGTGTTTGATGGGGACAGTGTAGAGGGTGCTTTACTCTGTATCGAACCCCGTGCTGTACCTGTCCTGGGAGTGTTTGATGGGGACAGTGCAGAGGGAGCTTTACTCTGTATCTAACCCCGTGCTGTACCTGTCGTGGGAGTGTTTGATGGGGACAGTGTAGAGGGAGCTTTACTCTGTATCTAACCCCATGCTGTACCTGTCGTGGGAGTGTTTGATGGGGACAGTGTAGAGGGAGCTTTACTCTGTATCTAACCCCGTGCAGTACCTGTCCTGGGAGTGTTTGATGGGGACAGTGTAGAGGGAGCTTTAATCTGTATCTAACCCCATGCTGTACCTGTCCTGGGAGTGATTGATGGGGACAGTGCAGAGGGAGCTTTACTCTGTATCTAACCCCGTGCTGTACCTGTCCTGGGTGTGTTTGCTGGGGACAGTGTAGAGGGAGGTTTACTCTGTATCTAACCCCGTGCTGTACCTGTCCGTGGAGTGTTTGATGGGGAAAGTGTAGAGGGAGCTTTACTCTGTATCTAACCCCGTGCTGTACCTGTCCTGGGAGTGTTTGTTGGTGACCGTGTAGAGGGAGCTTTACTCTGTATCTAACCCGGTGCTGTACCTGTCCTGGGAGTGATTGATGGGGACAGTGTCGAGGGAGCTTTACTCTGTATCTAACCCCGTGCTGTACCTGTCCTGGGAGTGTTTCATGGGGACAGTGCAGAGGGAGCTTTACTCTGTATCTAACCCCGTGCTGTACCTGTCCTGGGAGTGTTTGATGGGGACAGTGCAGAGGGAGCTTTACTCTGTATCTCACCCCGTGCTGTACCTGTCGTGGGAGTGTTTGATGGGGACAGTGTAGAGGGAGCTTTACTCTGTATCTAACCCCATGCTGTACCTGTCGTGGGAGTGTTTGATGGGGACAGTGTAGAGGGAGCTTTACTCTGTATCTAACCCCGTGCAGTACCTGTCCTGGGAGTGTTTGATGAGGATAGTGCAGAGGGAGCTTTACTCTGTATCTAATCCCGTGCTGTACCTGTCCTGGGAGTGTTTGACGGGGACAGTGTAGAGGGAGCTTTACTCTGTATCTAACCCCGTGCTGTACCTGTCCTGGGAGTGTTTGATAGGGACAGTGTAGAGGAAGCTTTACTCTGTATCTAACCCCGTGCTGTACCTGTCCTGGGAGTGTTTAATGAGGACAGTGCAGAGGGAGCTTTACTCTGTATCTAACCCCGTGCTGTACCTGTCCTGGGAGTGTTTGACGGGGACAGTGCAGAGGGAGCTTTACTCTGTATCTAACCCCGTGCTGTACCTGTCCTGGGAGTGTTTGATGGGGACAGTGTAGAGGGAGCTTTACTCTGTATCTAACCCCGTGCTGTACCTGTCCTGGGAGTGTTTGATGGGGACAGTGAAGAGGGAGCTTTACTCTGTATCTAACCCCGTGCACTACCTGTCCTGGGAGTGTTTGATGGGGACAGTGTAGCGGGAGCTTTACTCTGTATCTAACCCCGTGCTGTACCTGTCCCGGGAGTGTTTGATGGGGACAGTGTAGAGGGAGCTTTACTCTGTATCTAAACCCGTGCTGTACCTGTCCCGGGAGTGTTTGATGGGGACAGTGTCGAGGGAGCTTTACTCTGTATCTAACCCCGTGCTGTACCTGTCCTGGGAGTGTTTGATGGGGACAGTGTAGAGGAAGCTTTACTCTGTATCTAACCCCGTGCTGTACCTGTCCTGGGAGTGTATGATGGGGACAGTGTAGAGGGAGCTTTACTCTGTATCTAACCCTGTGCTGTACCTGTCCTGGGAGTGATTGATGGGGACAGTGTAGAGGGTGCTTTACTCTATATCTAACCCCGTGCTGTACCTGTCCTGGGAGTGTTTGACGGGGACAGTGTAGAGGGAGCTTTACTCTGTATCTAACCCCGTGCTGTACCTGTCCTGGGAGTGTTTGATGGGGACAGTGTAGAGGGTGCTTTACTCTATATCTAACCCCGTGCTGTACCTGTCCTGGGAGTGATTGATGGGGACAGTGTAGAGGGTGCTTTACTCTGTATCTAACCCCGTGCTGTACCTGTCCTGGGAGTGTTTGATGGGGACAGTGCAGAGGGAGCTTTACTCTGTATCTAACCCCGTGCTTTACCTGTCCTGGGAGTGTTTGATGGGGACAGTGTAGAGGGAGCTTTACTCTGTATCTAACCCCGTGCTGTACCTGTCCTGGGAGTGTTTGATGGGGACAGTGTAGAGGGAGCTTTACTCTGTATCTAACCCCGTGCAGTACCTGTCCTGGGAGTGTTTGATGGGGACAGTGTAGCGGGAGCTTTAATCTGTATCTAACCCCGTGCTGTACCTGTCCCGGGAGTGTTTGATGGGGACAGTGTCGAGGGAGCTTTACTCTGTATCTAACCCCGTGCTGTACCTGTCCTGGGAGTGTTTGATGGGGACAGTGTAGAGGAAGCTTTACTCTGTATCTAACCCCGTGCTGTACCTGTCCTGGGAGTGTTTGATGGGGACAGTGCAGAGGGAGCTTTACTTTGTATCTAATCCCGTGCTGTACCTGTCCTGGGAGTGTTTGATGGGGACAGTGTAGAGGGAGCTTTACTCCATTTCTAACCCCGTGCTGTACCTGTCCTGGGAGTGTTTGATGGGGACAGTGTAGAGGGAGCTTTACTCTGTATCTAACCCCGTGCTGTCCCTGTCCTGGGAGTGTTTGATGGGGTCAGTATAGAGGGAGCTTTACTCTGTATCTAACCCCGTGCTGTACCTGTCCTGGGAGTGTTTGATAGGGACAGTGTAGAGGAAGCTTTACTCTGTATCTAACCCCGTGCTGTACCTGTCCTGGGAGTGTTTGATGAGGACAGTGTAGTGGGAGCTTTACTCTGTATCTAACCCCGTGCTGTACCTGTCCTGGGAGTGTTTGACGGGGACAGTGTAGAGGAAGCTTTACTCTGTATCTAACCCCGTGCTGCACCTGTCCTGGGAGTGTTTGATAGGGACAGTGTAGAGGAAGCTTTACTCTGTATCTAACCCCGTGCTGTACCTGTCCTGGGAGTGTTTAATGAGGACAGTGCAGAGGGAGCTTTACTCTGTATCTAACCCCGTGCTGTACCTGTCCTGGGAGTGTTTGACGGGGACAGTGCAGAGGGAGCTTTACTCTGTATCTAACCCCGTGCTGTACCTGTCCTGGGAGTGTTTGATGGGGACAGTGTAGAGGGAGCTTTACTCTGTATCTAACCCCGTGCTGTACCTGTCCTGGGAGTGTTTGATGGGGACAGTGAAGAGGGAGCTTTACTCTGTATCTAACCCCGTGCACTACCTGTCCTGGGAGTGTTTGATGGGGACAGTGTAGCGGGAGCTTTACTCTGTATCTAACCCCGTGCAGTACCTGTCCTGGGAGTGTTTGATGGGGACAGTGTAGAGGGAGCTTTAATCTGTATCTAACCCCATGCTGTACCTGTCCTGGGAGTGATTGATGGGGACAGTGCAGAGGGAGCTTTACTCTGTATCTAACCCCGTGCTGTACCTGTCCTGGGTGTGTTTGCTGGGGACAGTGTAGAGGGAGGTTTACTCTGTATCTAACCCCGTGCTGTACCTGTCCGTGGAGTGTTTGATGGGGAAAGTGTAGAGGGAGCTTTACTCTGTATCTAACCCCGTGCTGTACCTGTCCTGGGAGTGTTTGTTGGTGACCGTGTAGAGGGAGCTTTACTCTGTATCTAACCCGGTGCTGTACCTGTCCTGGGAGTGATTGATGGGGACAGTGTCGAGGGAGCTTTACTCTGTATCTAACCCCGTGCTGTACCTGTCCTGGGAGTGTTTCATGGGGACAGTGCAGAGGGAGCTTTACTCTGTATCTAACCCCGTGCTGTACCTGTCCTGGGAGTGTTTGATGGGGACAGTGCAGAGGGAGCTTTACTCTGTATCTCACCCCGTGCTGTACCTGTCGTGGGAGTGTTTGATGGGGACAGTGTAGAGGGAGCTTTACTCTGTATCTAACCCCATGCTGTACCTGTCGTGGGAGTGTTTGATGGGGACAGTGTAGAGGGAGCTTTACTCTGTATCTAACCCCGTGCAGTACCTGTCCTGGGAGTGTTTGATGAGGATAGTGCAGAGGGAGCTTTACTCTGTATCTAATCCCGTGCTGTACCTGTCCTGGGAGTGTTTGACGGGGACAGTGTAGAGGGAGCTTTACTCTGTATCTAACCCCGTGCTGTACCTGTCCTGGGAGTGTTTGATAGGGACAGTGTAGAGGAAGCTTTACTCTGTATCTAACCCCGTGCTGTACCTGTCCTGGGAGTGTTTAATGAGGACAGTGCAGAGGGAGCTTTACTCTGTATCTAACCCCGTGCTGTACCTGTCCTGGGAGTGTTTGACGGGGACAGTGCAGAGGGAGCTTTACTCTGTATCTAACCCCGTGCTGTACCTGTCCTGGGAGTGTTTGATGGGGACAGTGTAGAGGGAGCTTTACTCTGTATCTAACCCCGTGCTGTACCTGTCCTGGGAGTGTTTGATGGGGACAGTGAAGAGGGAGCTTTACTCTGTATCTAACCCCGTGCACTACCTGTCCTGGGAGTGTTTGATGGGGACAGTGTAGCGGGAGCTTTACTCTGTATCTAACCCCGTGCTGTACCTGTCCCGGGAGTGTTTGATGGGGACAGTGTAGAGGGAGCTTTACTCTGTATCTAAACCCGTGCTGTACCTGTCCCGGGAGTGTTTGATGGGGACAGTGTCGAGGGAGCTTTACTCTGTATCTAACCCCGTGCTGTACCTGTCCTGGGAGTGTTTGATGGGGACAGTGTAGAGGAAGCTTTACTCTGTATCTAACCCCGTGCTGTACCTGTCCTGGGAGTGTATGATGGGGACAGTGTAGAGGGAGCTTTACTCTGTATCTAACCCTGTGCTGTACCTGTCCTGGGAGTGATTGATGGGGACAGTGTAGAGGGTGCTTTACTCTATATCTAACCCCGTGCTGTACCTGTCCTGGGAGTGTTTGACGGGGACAGTGTAGAGGGAGCTTTACTCTGTATCTAACCCCGTGCTGTACCTGTCCTGGGAGTGTTTGATGGGGACAGTGTAGAGGGTGCTTTACTCTATATCTAACCCCGTGCTGTACCTGTCCTGGGAGTGATTGATGGGGACAGTGTAGAGGGTGCTTTACTCTGTATCTAACCCCGTGCTGTACCTGTCCTGGGAGTGTTTGATGGGGACAGTGCAGAGGGAGCTTTACTCTGTATCTAACCCCGTGCTTTACCTGTCCTGGGAGTGTTTGATGGGGACAGTGTAGAGGGAGCTTTACTCTGTATCTAACCCCGTGCTGTACCTGTCCTGGGAGTGTTTGATGGGGACAGTGTAGAGGGAGCTTTACTCTGTATCTAACCCCGTGCAGTACCTGTCCTGGGAGTGTTTGATGGGGACAGTGTAGCGGGAGCTTTAATCTGTATCTAACCCCGTGCTGTACCTGTCCCGGGAGTGTTTGATGGGGACAGTGTCGAGGGAGCTTTACTCTGTATCTAACCCCGTGCTGTACCTGTCCTGGGAGTGTTTGATGGGGACAGTGTAGAGGAAGCTTTACTCTGTATCTAACCCCGTGCTGTACCTGTCCTGGGAGTGTTTGATGGGGACAGTGCAGAGGGAGCTTTACTTTGTATCTAATCCCGTGCTGTACCTGTCCTGGGAGTGTTTGATGGGGACAGTGTAGAGGGAGCTTTACTCCATTTCTAACCCCGTGCTGTACCTGTCCTGGGAGTGTTTGATGGGGACAGTGTAGAGGGAGCTTTACTCTGTATCTAACCCCGTGCTGCACCTGTCCTGGGAGTGTTTGATAGGGACAGTGTAGAGGAAGCTTTACTCTGTATCTAACCCCGTGCTGTACCTGTCCTGGGAGTGTTTAATGAGGACAGTGCAGAGGGAGCTTTACTCTGTATCTAACCCCGTGCTGTACCTGTCCTGGGAGTGTTTGACGGGGACAGTGCAGAGGGAGCTTTACTCTGTATCTAACCCCGTGCTGTACCTGTCCTGGGAGTGTTTGATGGGGACAGTGTAGAGGGAGCTTTACTCTGTATCTAACCCCGTGCTGTACCTGTCCTGGGAGTGTTTGATGGGGACAGTGAAGAGGGAGCTTTACTCTGTATCTAACCCCGTGCACTACCTGTCCTGGGAGTGTTTGATGGGGACAGTGTAGCGGGAGCTTTACTCTGTATCTAACCCCGTGCTGTACCTGTCCCGGGAGTGTTTGATGGGGACAGTGTAGAGGGAGCTTTACTCTGTATCTAAACCCGTGCTGTACCTGTCCCGGGAGTGTTTGATGGGGACAGTGTCGAGGGAGCTTTACTCTGTATCTAACCCCGTGCTGTACCTGTCCTGGGAGTGTTTGATGGGGACAGTGTAGAGGAAGCTTTACTCTGTATCTAACCCCGTGCTGTACCTGTCCTGGGAGTGTTTGATGGGGACAGTGTAGAGGGAGCTTTACTTTGTATCTAATCCCGTGCTGTACCTGTCCTGGGAGTGTTTGATGGGGACAGTGTAGAGGGAGCTTTACTCTATTTCTAACCCCGTGCTGTACCTGTCCTGGGAGTGTTTGATGGGGACAGTGTAGAGGGAGCTTTACTCTGTATCTAACCCCGTGCTGTCCCTGTCCTGGGAGTGTTTGATGGGGTCAGTATAGAGGGAGCTTTACTCTGTATCTAACCCCGTGCTGTACCTGTCCTGGGAGTGTTTGATAGGGACAGTGTAGAGGAAGCTTTACTCTGTATCTAACCCCGTGCTGTACCTGTCCTGGGAGTGTTTGATGAGGACAGAGTAGTGGGAGCTTTACTCTGTATCTAACCCCGTGCTGTACCTGTCCTGGGAGTGTTTGACGGGGACAGTGTAGAGGAAGCTTTACTCTGTATCTAACCCCGTGCTGTACCTGTCCTGGGAGTGTTTGATAGGGACAGTGTAGAGGAAGCTTTACTCTGTATCTAACCCCGTGCTGTACCTGTCCTGGGAGTGTTTGATGAGGATAGTGCAGAGGGAGCTTTACTCTGTATCTAATCCCGTGCTGTACCTGTCCTGGGAGTGTTTGACGGGGACAGTGTAGAGGGAGCTTTACTCTGTATCTAACCCCGTGCTGTACCTGTCCTGGGAGTGTTTGATAGGGACAGTGTAGAGGAAGCTTTACTCTGTATCTAACCCCGTGCTGTACCTGTCCTGGGAGTGTTTAATGAGGACAGTGCAGAGGGAGCTTTACTCTGTATCTAACCCCGTGCTGTACCTGTCCTGGGAGTGTTTGACGGGGACAGTGCAGAGGGAGCTTTACTCTGTATCTAACCCCGTGCTGTACCTGTCCTGGGAGTGTTTGATGGGGACAGTGTAGAGGGAGCTTTACTCTGTATCTAACCCCGTGCTGTACCTGTCCTGGGAGTGTTTGATGGGGACAGTGAAGAGGGAGCTTTACTCTGTATCTAACCCCGTGCACTACCTGTCCTGGGAGTGTTTGATGGGGACAGTGTAGCGGGAGCTTTACTCTGTATCTAACCCCGTGCTGTACCTGTCCCGGGAGTGTTTGATGGGGACAGTGTAGAGGGAGCTTTACTCTGTATCTAAACCCGTGCTGTACCTGTCCCGGGAGTGTTTGATGGGGACAGTGTCGAGGGAGCTTTACTCTGTATCTAACCCCGTGCTGTACCTGTCCTGGGAGTGTTTGATGGGGACAGTGTAGAGGAAGCTTTACTCTGTATCTAACCCCGTGCTGTACCTGTCCTGGGAGTGTATGATGGGGACAGTGTAGAGGGAGCTTTACTCTGTATCTAACCCTGTGCTGTACCTGTCCTGGGAGTGATTGATGGGGACAGTGTAGAGGGTGCTTTACTCTATATCTAACCCCGTGCTGTACCTGTCCTGGGAGTGTTTGACGGGGACAGTGTAGAGGGAGCTTTACTCTGTATCTAACCCCGTGCTGTACCTGTCCTGGGAGTGTTTGATGGGGACAGTGTAGAGGGTGCTTTACTCTATATCTAACCCCGTGCTGTACCTGTCCTGGGAGTGATTGATGGGGACAGTGTAGAGGGTGCTTTACTCTGTATCTAACCCCGTGCTGTACCTGTCCTGGGAGTGTTTGATGGGGACAGTGCAGAGGGAGCTTTACTCTGTATCTAACCCCGTGCTTTACCTGTCCTGGGAGTGTTTGATGGGGACAGTGTAGAGGGAGCTTTACTCTGTATCTAACCCCGTGCTGTACCTGTCCTGGGAGTGTTTGATGGGGACAGTGTAGAGGGAGCTTTACTCTGTATCTAACCCCGTGCAGTACCTGTCCTGGGAGTGTTTGATGGGGACAGTGTAGCGGGAGCTTTAATCTGTATCTAACCCCGTGCTGTACCTGTCCCGGGAGTGTTTGATGGGGACAGTGTCGAGGGAGCTTTACTCTGTATCTAACCCCGTGCTGTACCTGTCCTGGGAGTGTTTGATGGGGACAGTGTAGAGGAAGCTTTACTCTGTATCTAACCCCGTGCTGTACCTGTCCTGGGAGTGTTTGATGGGGACAGTGCAGAGGGAGCTTTACTTTGTATCTAATCCCGTGCTGTACCTGTCCTGGGAGTGTTTGATGGGGACAGTGTAGAGGGAGCTTTACTCCATTTCTAACCCCGTGCTGTACCTGTCCTGGGAGTGTTTGATGGGGACAGTGTAGAGGGAGCTTTACTCTGTATCTAACCCCGTGCTGTCCCTGTCCTGGGAGTGTTTGATGGGGTCAGTATAGAGGGAGCTTTACTCTGTATCTAACCCCGTGCTGTACCTGTCCTGGGAGTGTTTGATAGGGACAGTGTAGAGGAAGCTTTACTCTGTATCTAACCCCGTGCTGTACCTGTCCTGGGAGTGTTTGATGAGGACAGTGTAGTGGGAGCTTTACTCTGTATCTAACCCCGTGCTGTACCTGTCCTGGGAGTGTTTGACGGGGACAGTGTAGAGGAAGCTTTACTCTGTATCTAACCCCGTGCTGCACCTGTCCTGGGAGTGTTTGATAGGGACAGTGTAGAGGAAGCTTTACTCTGTATCTAACCCCGTGCTGTACCTGTCCTGGGAGTGTTTAATGAGGACAGTGCAGAGGGAGCTTTACTCTGTATCTAACCCCGTGCTGTACCTGTCCTGGGAGTGTTTGACGGGGACAGTGCAGAGGGAGCTTTACTCTGTATCTAACCCCGTGCTGTACCTGTCCTGGGAGTGTTTGATGGGGACAGTGTAGAGGGAGCTTTACTCTGTATCTAACCCCGTGCTGTACCTGTCCTGGGAGTGTTTGATGGGGACAGTGAAGAGGGAGCTTTACTCTGTATCTAACCCCGTGCACTACCTGTCCTGGGAGTGTTTGATGGGGACAGTGTAGCGGGAGCTTTACTCTGTATCTAACCCCGTGCTGTACCTGTCCCGGGAGTGTTTGATGGGGACAGTGTAGAGGGAGCTTTACTCTGTATCTAAACCCGTGCTGTACCTGTCCCGGGAGTGTTTGATGGGGACAGTGTCGAGGGAGCTTTACTCTGTATCTAACCCCGTGCTGTACCTGTCCTGGGAGTGTTTGATGGGGACAGTGTAGAGGAAGCTTTACTCTGTATCTAACCCCGTGCTGTACCTGTCCTGGGAGTGTTTGATGGGGACAGTGTAGAGGGAGCTTTACTTTGTATCTAATCCCGTGCTGTACCTGTCCTGGGAGTGTTTGATGGGGACAGTGTAGAGGGAGCTTTACTCTATTTCTAACCCCGTGCTGTACCTGTCCTGGGAGTGTTTGATGGGGACAGTGTAGAGGGAGCTTTACTCTGTATCTAACCCCGTGCTGTCCCTGTCCTGGGAGTGTTTGATGGGGTCAGTATAGAGGGAGCTTTACTCTGTATCTAACCCCGTGCTGTACCTGTCCTGGGAGTGTTTGATAGGGACAGTGTAGAGGAAGCTTTACTCTGTATCTAACCCCGTGCTGTACCTGTCCTGGGAGTGTTTGATGAGGACAGAGTAGTGGGAGCTTTACTCTGTATCTAACCCCGTGCTGTACCTGTCCTGGGAGTGTTTGACGGGGACAGTGTAGAGGAAGCTTTACTCTGTATCTAACCCCGTGCTGTACCTGTCCTGGGAGTGTTTGATAGGGACAGTGTAGAGGAAGCTTTACTCTGTATCTAACCCCGTGCTGTACCTGTCCTGGGAGTGTTTGATGAGGATAGTGCAGAGGGAGCTTTACTCTGTATCTAATCCCGTGCTGTACCTGTCCTGGGAGTGTTTGACGGGGACAGTGTAGACGGAGCTTTACTCTGTATCTAACCCCGTGCTGTACCTGTCCTGGGAGTGTTTGATGGGGACAGTGTGGAGGGAGCTTTACTCTGTATCTAACCCTGTGCTGTACCTGTCCTGGGAGTGTTTGATAGGGACAGTGTAGAGGAAGCTTTACTCTATATCTAACCCCGTGCTGTACCTGTCCTGGGAGTGTTTAATGGGGACAGTGTAGAGGGAGCTTTACTCTGTATCTAACCCCGTGCTGTACATGTCCTGGGAGTGTTTGATGGGGACAGTGTAGAGGGAGCTTTACTCTGTATCTAACCCCGTGCTGTACCTGTCCTGGGAGTGATTGATGGGGACAGTGCAGAGGGAGCTTTACTCTGTATCTAACCCCGTGCTGTACCTGTCGTGGGAGTGTTTGATGGGGACAGTGCAGAGGGAGCTTTACTCTGTATCTAACCCCGTGCTGTACCTGTCCTGGGAGTGTTTGCTGGGGACAGTGTAGAGGGATGTTTACTCTGTATCTAACCCCGTGCTGTACCTGTCCGAGGAGTGTTTGATGGGGACAGTGTAGAGGGAGCTTTACTCTGTATCTAGCCCCGTGCTGTACCTGTCCTGGGAGTGTTTGATGGGGACAGTGTAGAGGGAGCTTTACTCTGTATCTAACTCTGTGCTGTACCTGTCCTGGGAGTGTTTGATGGGGACAGTGTAGAGGGAGCTTTACTCTGTATCTAACCCCGTGCTGCACCTGTCCTGGGAGTGTTTGTTGGGGACAGTGCAGAGGGAGCTTTACTCTGTATCTAACCCATGCTGTACCTGTCCTGGGAGTGTTTGATGGGGACAGTGTAGAGGGAGCTTTACTCTGTATCTAACCCCGTGCTGTCCCTGTCCTGGGAGTGTTTGATGGGGATAGTGTAGAGGGAGCTTTACTCTGTATCTAACCCGTGCTGTACCTGTCCTGGGAATGTTTGATGGGGACAGTGTAGAGGGAGCTTTACTCTGTATCTAACCCCGTGCTGTACTTATCCTGGGAGTGTTTGATGGGGACAGTGTAGAGGGAGATTTACTCTGTATCTAACCCCTTGCTGTACCTGTCCTGGGAGTGTTTGATGGGGACAGTGTACAGGGAGCTTTACTCTGTATCTAACTCTGTGCTGTACCTGTCCTGGGAGTGTTTGATGGAGACAGTGTAGAGGGAGCTTTACTCTGTATCTAACTCTGTGCTGGACCTGTCCTGGGAGTGTTTGATGGGGACAGTGTAGAGGGAGCTTGACTCTGTATCTAACCCCGTGCTGTACCTATCCTGGGAGTGTTGGATGGGGACAGTGTAGAGGGAGCTTTACTCTGTATCTAATCCCGTGCTGTCCCTGTCCTGGGAGTGTTTGATGAGGACAGTGTAGAGGCAGCTTTACTCTGTATCTAACCCCGTGCTGTACCTGTCCTGGGAGTGTTTGATGGGGACAGTGTAGAGGGAGCTTTACTCTGTATCTAACTCTGTGCTGTACCTGTCCTGGGAGTGTTTGATGGGGACAGTGTAGAGGGAGCTTGACTCTGTATCTAACCCCGTGCTGTACCTGTCCTGGGAGTGTTTGATGGGGACAGTGTCCAGGGAGCTTTACTCTGTATCTAACCCCGTGCTGTACCTGTCCTGGGAGTGTTTGATGGGGACAGTGCAGAGGGAGCTTTACTCTGTATCTAACCCCGTGCTGTACCTGTCGTGGGAGTGTTTCATGGGGACAGTGTAGAGGGAGCTTTACTCTGTATCTAACCCCATGCTGTACCTGTCGTGGGAGTGTTTGATGGGGACAGTGTAGAGGGAACTTTACTCTGTATCTAACCCCGTGCTGTACCTGTCCTGGGAGTGTTTGATGGGGACAGTGTACAGGGAGCTTTACTCTGTATCTAACTCTGTGCTGTACCTGTCCTGGGAGTGTTTGATGGGGACAGTGTAGAGGGTGCTTTACTCTGTATCGAACCCCGTGCTGTACCTGTCCTGGGAGTGTTTGATGGGGACAGTGCAGAGGGAGCTTTACTCTGTATCTAACCCCGTGCTGTACCTGTCGTGGGAGTGTTTGATGGGGACAGTGTAGAGGGAGCTTTACTCTGTATCTAACCCCATGCTGTACCTGTCGTGGGAGTGTTTGATGGGGACAGTGTAGAGGGAGCTTTACTCTGTATCTAACCCCGTGCAGTACCTGTCCTGGGAGTGTTTGATGGGGACAGTGTAGAGGGAGCTTTAATCTGTATCTAACCCCATGCTGTACCTGTCCTGGGAGTGATTGATGGGGACAGTGCAGAGGGAGCTTTACTCTGTATCTAACCCCGTGCTGTACCTGTCCTGGGAGTGTTTGATGGGGACAGTGTACAGGGAGCTTTACTCTGTATCTAACCCCGTGCTGTACCTGTCGTGGGAGTGTTTGATGGGGACAGTGTAGAGGGTGCTTTACTCTGTATCGAACCCCGTGCTGTACCTGTCCTGGGAGTGTTTGATGGGGACAGTGCAGAGGGAGCTTTACTCTGTATCTAACCCCGTGCTGTACCTGTCGTGGGAGTGTTTGATGGGGACAGTGTAGAGGGAGCTTTACTCTGTATCTAACCCCATGCTGTACCTGTCGTGGGAGTGTTTGATGGGGACAGTGTAGAGGGAGCTTTACTCTGTATCTAACCCCGTGCAGTACCTGTCCTGGGAGTGTTTGATGGGGACAGTGTAGAGGGAGCTTTAATCTGTATCTATCCCCATGCTGTACCTGTCCTGGGAGTGATTGATGGGGACAGTGCAGAGGGAGCTTTACTCTGTATCTAACCCCGTGCTGTACCTGTCCTGGGTGTGTTTGCTGGGGACAGTGTAGAGGGAGGTTTACTCTGTATCTAACCCCGTGCTGTACCTGTCCGTGGAGTGTTTGATGGGGAAAGTGTAGAGGGAGCTTTACTCTGTATCTAACCCCGTGCTGTACCTGTCCTGGGAGTGTTTGATGGTGACCGTGTAGAGGGAGCTTTACTCTGTATCTAACCCGGTGCTGTACCTGTCCTGGGAGTGATTGATGGGGACAGTGTCGAGGGAGCTTTACTCTGTATCTAACCCCGTGCTGTACCTGTCCTGGGAGTGTTTCATGGGGACAGTGCAGAGGGAGCTTTACTCTGTATCTAACCCCGTGCTGTACCTGTCCTGGGAGTGTTTGATGGGGACAGTGCAGAGGGAGCTTTACTCTGTATCTCACCCCGTGCTGTACCTGTCGTGGGAGTGTTTGATGGGGACAGTGTAGAGGGAGCTTTACTCTGTATCTAACCCCATGCTGTACCTGTCGTGGGAGTGTTTGATGGGGACAGTGTAGAGGGAGCTTTACTCTGTATCTAACCCCGTGCAGTACCTGTCCTGGGAGTGTTTGATGGGGACAGTGTAGAGGGAGCTTTACTCTGTTTCTAACCCCGTGCTGTACCTGTCCTGGGAGTGTTTGATGGGGACAGTGTAGAGGGAGCTTTACTCTGTATCTAACCCGGTGCTGTACCTGTCCTGGGAGTGTTTGATGGGGACAGTGTAGAGGGAGCTTGACTCTGTATCTAACCCCGTGCTGTACCTATCCTGGGAGTGTTGGATGGGGACAGTGTAGAGGGAGCTTTACTCTGTATCTAACCCCGTGCTGTCCCTGTCCTGGGAGTGTTTGATGGGGACAGTGTAGAGGGAGCTTTACTCTGTATCTAACCCCGTGCTGTACCTGTCCTGGGAGTGTTTGATGGGGACAGTGTACAGGGAGCTTTACTCTGTATCTAACTCTGTGCTGTACCTGTCGTGGGAGTGTTTGATGGGGACAGTGTAGAGGGAGCTTTACTCTGTATCTAACCCGGTGCTGTACCTGTCCTGGGAGTGTTTGATGGGGACAGTGTAGAGGGAGCTTGACTCTGTATCTAACCCCGTGCTGTACCTATCCTGGGAGTGTTGGATGGGGACAGTGTAGAGGGAGCTTTACTCTGTATCTAACCCCGTGCTGTCCCTGTCCTGGGAGTGTTTGATGGGGACAGTGTAGAGGGAGCTTTACTCTGTATCTAACCCCGTGCTGTACCTGTCCTGGGAGTGTTTGATGGGGACAGTGTACAGGGAGCTTTACTCTGTATCTAACTCTGTGCTGTACCTGTCCTGGGAGTGTGAGATGGGGACAGTATAGAGGGAGCTTGACTCTGTATCTAACCCCGTGCTGTACCTGTCCTGGGAGTGTTTGATGGGGACAGTGTACAGGGAGCTTTACTCTGTATCTAACCCCGTGCTGTACCTGTCCTGGGAGTGTTTGATGGGGATAGTGCAGAGGGAGCTTTACTCTGTATCTAACCCCGTGCTGTACCTGTCGTGGGAGTGTTTGATGGGGACAGTGTAGAGGGAGCTTTAGTCTGTATCTAACCCCATGCTGTACCTGTCCTGGGAGTGTTTGATGGGGACAGTGTAGAGGGAGCTTTACTCTGTATCTAACCCCGTGCTGTACCTGTCCTGGGAGTGTTTGATGGGGACAGTGTACAGGGAGCTTTACTCTGTATCTAACTCTGTGCTGTACCTGTCCTGGGAGTGTTTGATGGGGAAAGTGTAGAGGGAGCTTTACTCTGTATCTAACCCCGTGCTGTACCTGTCCTGGGAGTGTTTGATGGTGACCGTGTAGAGGGAGCTTTACTCTGTATCTAACCCGGTGCTGTACCTGTCCTGGGAGTGATTGATGGGGACAGTGTCGAGGGAGCTTTACTCTGTATCTAACCCCGTGCTGTACCTGTCCTGGGAGTGTTTCATGGGGACAGTGCAGAGGGAGCTTTACTCTGTATCTAACCCCGTGCTGTACCTGTCCTGGGAGTGTTTGATGGGGACAGTGCAGAGGGAGCTTTACTCTGTATCTCACCCCGTGCTGTACCTGTCGTGGGAGTGTTTGATGGGGACAGTGTAGAGGGAGCTTTACTCTGTATCTAACCCCATGCTGTACCTGTCGTGGGAGTGTTTGATGGGGACAGTGTAGAGGGAGCTTTACTCTGTATCTAACCCCGTGCAGTACCTGTCCTGGGAGTGTTTGATGGGGACAGTGTAGAGGGAGCTTTACTCTGTTTCTAACCCCGTGCTGTACCTGTCCTGGGAGTGTTTGATGGGGACAGTGTAGAGGGAGCTTTACTCTGTATCTAACCCGGTGCTGTACCTGTCCTGGGAGTGTTTGATGGGGACAGTGTAGAGGGAGCTTGACTCTGTATCTAACCCCGTGCTGTACCTATCCTGGGAGTGTTGGATGGGGACAGTGTAGAGGGAGCTTTACTCTGTATCTAACCCCGTGCTGTCCCTGTCCTGGGAGTGTTTGATGGGGACAGTGTAGAGGGAGCTTTACTCTGTATCTAACCCCGTGCTGTACCTGTCCTGGGAGTGTTTGATGGGGACAGTGTACAGGGAGCTTTACTCTGTATCTAACTCTGTGCTGTACCTGTCGTGGGAGTGTTTGATGGGGACAGTGTAGAGGGAGCTTTACTCTGTATCTAACCCGGTGCTGTACCTGTCCTGGGAGTGTTTGATGGGGACAGTGTAGAGGGAGCTTGACTCTGTATCTAACCCCGTGCTGTACCTATCCTGGGAGTGTTGGATGGGGACAGTGTAGAGGGAGCTTTACTCTGTATCTAACCCCGTGCTGTCCCTGTCCTGGGAGTGTTTGATGGGGACAGTGTAGAGGGAGCTTTACTCTGTATCTAACCCCGTGCTGTACCTGTCCTGGGAGTGTTTGATGGGGACAGTGTACAGGGAGCTTTACTCTGTATCTAACTCTGTGCTGTACCTGTCCTGGGAGTGTTAGATGGGGACAGTATAGAGGGAGCTTGACTCTGTATCTAACCCCGTGCTGTACCTGTCCTGGGAGTGTTTGATGGGGACAGTGTACAGGGAGCTTTACTCTGTATCTAACCCCGTGCTGTACCTGTCCTGGGAGTGTTTGATGGGGATAGTGCAGAGGGAGCTTTACTCTGTATCTAACCCCGTGCTGTACCTGTCGTGGGAGTGTTTGATGGGGACAGTGTAGAGGGAGCTTTAGTCTGTATCTAACCCCATGCTGTACCTGTCCTGGGAGTGTTTGATGGGGACAGTGTAGAGGGAGCTTTACTCTGTATCTAACCCCGTGCTGTACCTGTCCTGGGAGTGTTTGATGGGGACAGTGTACAGGGAGCTTTACTCTGTATCTAACTCTGTGCTGTACCTGTCCTGGGAGTGTTTGATGGGGACAGTGTAGAGGGTGCTTTACTCTGTATCTAACCCCGTGCTGTACCTGTCCTGGGAGTGTTTGATGGGGACAGTGCAGAGGGAGCTTTACTCTATATCTAACCCCGTGCTGTACCTGTCGTGGGAGTGTTTGATGGGGACAGTGTAGAGGGAGCTTTACTCTGTATCTAACTCTGTGCTGTACCTGTCCTGGGAGTGTTTGATGGGGACAGTGTAGAGGGAGCTTGACTCTGTATCTAACCCCGTGCTGTACCTGTCCTGGGATTGTTTGATGGGGACAGTGTCCAGGGAGCTTTACTCTGTATCTAACCCCGTGCTGTACCTGTCCTGGGAGTGTTTGATGGGGACAGTGCAGAGGGAGCTTTACTCTGTATCTAACCCCGTGCTGTACCTGTCGTGGGAGTGTTTGATGGGGACAGTGTAGAGTGAGCTTTACTCTGTATCTAACCCCATGCTGTACCTGTCGTGGGAGTGTTTGATGGGGACAGTGTAGAGGGAGCTTTACTCTGTATCTAACCCCGTGCTGTACCTGTCCTGGGAGTGTTTGATGGGGACAGTGTACAGGGAGCTTTACTCTGTATCTAACTCTGTGCTGTACCTGTCCTGGGAGTGTTTGATGGGGACAGTGTAGAGGGTGCTTTACTCTGTATCGAACCCCGTGCTGTACCTGTCCTGGGAGTGTTTGATGGGGACAGTGCAGAGGGAGCTTTACTCTGTATCTAACCCCGTGCTGTACCTGTCGTGGGAGTGTTTGATGGGGACAGTGTAGAGGGAGCTTTACTCTGTATCTAACCCCATGCTGTACCTGTCGTGGGAGTGTTTGATGGGGACAGTGTAGAGGGAGCTTTACTCTGTATCTAACCCCGTGCAGTACCTGTCCTGGGAGTGTTTGATGGGGACAGTGTAGAGGGAGCTTTAATCTGTATCTAACCCCATGCTGTACCTGTCCTGGGAGTGATTGATGGGGACAGTGCAGAGGGAGCTTTACTCTGTATCTAACCCCGTGCTGTACCTGTCCTGGGAGTGTTTGATGGGGACAGTGTACAGGGAGCTTTACTCTGTATCTAACCCCGTGCTGTACCTGTCGTGGGAGTGTTTGATGGGGACAGTGTAGAGGGTGCTTTACTCTGTATCGAACCCCGTGCTGTACCTGTCCTGGGAGTGTTTGATGGGGACAGTGCAGAGGGAGCTTTACTCTGTATCTAACCCCGTGCTGTACCTGTCGTGGGAGTGTTTGATGGGGACAGTGTAGAGGGAGCTTTACTCTGTATCTAACCCCATGCTGTACCTGTCGTGGGGGTGTTTGATGGGGACAGTGTAGAGGGAGCTTTACTCTGTATCTAACCCCGTGCAGTACCTGTCCTGGGAGTGTTTGATGGGGACAGTGTAGAGGGAGCTTTAATCTGTATCTAACCCCATGCTGTACCTGTCGTGGGAGTGATTGATGGGGACAGTGCAGAGGGAGCTTTACTCTGTATCTAACCCCGTGCTGTACCTGTCGTGGGAGTGTTTGATGGGGACAGTGTAGAGGGAGCTTTACTCTGTATCTAACCCCGTGCAGTACCTGTCCTGGGAGTGTTTGATGGGGACAGTGTAGAGGGAGCTTTACTCTGTTTCTAACCCCGTGCTGTACCTGTCCTGGGAGTGTTTGATGGGGACAGTGTAGAGGGAGCTTTAGTCTGTATCTAACCCGGTGCTGTACCTGTCCTGGGAGTGTTTGATGGGGACAGTGCAGAGGGAGCTTTACTCTGTATCTAACCCATGCTGTACCTGTCCTGGGAGTGTTTGACGGGGACAGTGTAGAGGAAGCTTTACTCTGTATCTAACCCCGTGCTGCACCTGTCCTGGGAGTGTTTGATAGGGACAGTGTAGAGGAAGCTTTACTCTGTATCTAACCCCGTGCTGTACCTGTCCTGGGAGTGTTTAATGAGGACAGTGCAGAGGGAGCTTTACTCTGTATCTAACCCCGTGCTGTACCTGTCCTGGGAGTGTTTGACGGGGACAGTGCAGAGGGAGCTTTACTCTGTATCTAACCCCGTGCTGTACCTGTCCTGGGAGTGTTTGATGGGGACAGTGTAGAGGGAGCTTTACTCTGTATCTAACCCCGTGCTGTACCTGTCCTGGGAGTGTTTGATGGGGACAGTGAAGAGGGAGCTTTACTCTGTATCTAACCCCGTGCACTACCTGTCCTGGGAGTGTTTGATGGGGACAGTGTAGCGGGAGCTTTACTCTGTATCTAACCCCGTGCTGTACCTGTCCCGGGAGTGTTTGATGGGGACAGTGTAGAGGGAGCTTTACTCTGTATCTAAACCCGTGCTGTACCTGTCCCGGGAGTGTTTGATGGGGACAGTGTCGAGGGAGCTTTACTCTGTATCTAACCCCGTGCTGTACCTGTCCTGGGAGTGTTTGATGGGGACAGTGTAGAGGAAGCTTTACTCTGTATCTAACCCCGTGCTGTACCTGTCCTGGGAGTGTTTGATGGGGACAGTGTAGAGGGAGCTTTACTTTGTATCTAATCCCGTGCTGTACCTGTCCTGGGAGTGTTTGATGGGGACAGTGTAGAGGGAGCTTTACTCTATTTCTAACCCCGTGCTGTACCTGTCCTGGGAGTGTTTGATGGGGACAGTGTAGAGGGAGCTTTACTCTGTATCTAACCCCGTGCTGTCCCTGTCCTGGGAGTGTTTGATGGGGTCAGTATAGAGGGAGCTTTACTCTGTATCTAACCCCGTGCTGTACCTGTCCTGGGAGTGTTTGATAGGGACAGTGTAGAGGAAGCTTTACTCTGTATCTAACCCCGTGCTGTACCTGTCCTGGGAGTGTTTGATGAGGACAGAGTAGTGGGAGCTTTACTCTGTATCTAACCCCGTGCTGTACCTGTCCTGGGAGTGTTTGACGGGGACAGTGTAGAGGAAGCTTTACTCTGTATCTAACCCCGTGCTGTACCTGTCCTGGGAGTGTTTGATAGGGACAGTGTAGAGGAAGCTTTACTCTGTATCTAACCCCGTGCTGTACCTGTCCTGGGAGTGTTTGATGAGGATAGTGCAGAGGGAGCTTTACTCTGTATCTAATCCCGTGCTGTACCTGTCCTGGGAGTGTTTGACGGGGACAGTGTAGACGGAGCTTTACTCTGTATCTAACCCCGTGCTGTACCTGTCCTGGGAGTGTTTGATGGGGACAGTGTGGAGGGAGCTTTACTCTGTATCTAACCCTGTGCTGTACCTGTCCTGGGAGTGTTTGATAGGGACAGTGTAGAGGAAGCTTTACTCTATATCTAACCCCGTGCTGTACCTGTCCTGGGAGTGTTTAATGGGGACAGTGTAGAGGGAGCTTTACTCTGTATCTAACCCCGTGCTGTACATGTCCTGGGAGTGTTTGATGGGGACAGTGTAGAGGGAGCTTTACTCTGTATCTAACCCCGTGCTGTACCTGTCCTGGGAGTGATTGATGGGGACAGTGCAGAGGGAGCTTTACTCTGTATCTAACCCCGTGCTGTACCTGTCGTGGGAGTGTTTGATGGGGACAGTGCAGAGGGAGCTTTACTCTGTATCTAACCCCGTGCTGTACCTGTCCTGGGAGTGTTTGCTGGGGACAGTGTAGAGGGATGTTTACTCTGTATCTAACCCCGTGCTGTACCTGTCCGAGGAGTGTTTGATGGGGACAGTGTAGAGGGAGCTTTACTCTGTATCTAGCCCCGTGCTGTACCTGTCCTGGGAGTGTTTGATGGGGACAGTGTAGAGGGAGCTTTACTCTGTATCTAACTCTGTGCTGTACCTGTCCTGGGAGTGTTTGATGGGGACAGTGTAGAGGGAGCTTTACTCTGTATCTAACCCCGTGCTGCACCTGTCCTGGGAGTGTTTGTTGGGGACAGTGCAGAGGGAGCTTTACTCTGTATCTAACCCATGCTGTACCTGTCCTGGGAGTGTTTGATGGGGACAGTGTAGAGGGAGCTTTACTCTGTATCTAACCCCGTGCTGTCCCTGTCCTGGGAGTGTTTGATGGGGATAGTGTAGAGGGAGCTTTACTCTGTATCTAACCCGTGCTGTACCTGTCCTGGGAATGTTTGATGGGGACAGTGTAGAGGGAGCTTTACTCTGTATCTAACCCCGTGCTGTACTTATCCTGGGAGTGTTTGATGGGGACAGTGTAGAGGGAGATTTACTCTGTATCTAACCCCTTGCTGTACCTGTCCTGGGAGTGTTTGATGGGGACAGTGTACAGGGAGCTTTACTCTGTATCTAACTCTGTGCTGTACCTGTCCTGGGAGTGTTTGATGGAGACAGTGTAGAGGGAGCTTTACTCTGTATCTAACTCTGTGCTGGACCTGTCCTGGGAGTGTTTGATGGGGACAGTGTAGAGGGAGCTTGACTCTGTATCTAACCCCGTGCTGTACCTATCCTGGGAGTGTTGGATGGGGACAGTGTAGAGGGAGCTTTACTCTGTATCTAATCCCGTGCTGTCCCTGTCCTGGGAGTGTTTGATGAGGACAGTGTAGAGGCAGCTTTACTCTGTATCTAACCCCGTGCTGTACCTGTCCTGGGAGTGTTTGATGGGGACAGTGTAGAGGGAGCTTTACTCTGTATCTAACTCTGTGCTGCACCTGTCCTGGGAGTGTTTGATGGGGACAGTGTAGAGGGAGCTTGACTCTGTATCTAACCCCGTGCTGTACCTGTCCTGGGAGTGTTTGATGGGGACAGTGTCCAGGGAGCTTTACTCTGTATCTAACCCCGTGCTGTACCTGTCCTGGGAGTGTTTGATGGGGACAGTGCAGAGGGAGCTTTACTCTGTATCTAACCCCGTGCTGTACCTGTCGTGGGAGTGTTTCATGGGGACAGTGTAGAGGGAGCTTTACTCTGTATCTAACCCCATGCTGTACCTGTCGTGGGAGTGTTTGATGGGGACAGTGTAGAGGGAACTTTACTCTGTATCTAACCCCGTGCTGTACCTGTCCTGGGAGTGTTTGATGGGGACAGTGTACAGGGAGCTTTACTCTGTATCTAACTCTGTGCTGTACCTGTCCTGGGAGTGTTTGATGGGGACAGTGTAGAGGGTGCTTTACTCTGTATCGAACCCCGTGCTGTACCTGTCCTGGGAGTGTTTGATGGGGACAGTGCAGAGGGAGCTTTACTCTGTATCTAACCCCGTGCTGTACCTGTCGTGGGAGTGTTTGATGGGGACAGTGTAGAGGGAGCTTTACTCTGTATCTAACCCCATGCTGTACCTGTCGTGGGAGTGTTTGATGGGGACAGTGTAGAGGGAGCTTTACTCTGTATCTAACCCCGTGCAGTACCTGTCCTGGGAGTGTTTGATGGGGACAGTGTAGAGGGAGCTTTAATCTGTATCTAACCCCATGCTGTACCTGTCCTGGGAGTGATTGATGGGGACAGTGCAGAGGGAGCTGTACTCTGTATCTAACCCCGTGCTGTACCTGTCCTGGGAGTGTTTGATGGGGACAGTGTACAGGGAGCTTTACTCTGTATCTAACCCCGTGCTGTACCTGTCGTGGGAGTGTTTGATGGGGACAGTGTAGAGGGTGCTTTACTCTGTATCGAACCCCGTGCTGTACCTGTCCTGGGAGTGTTTGATGGGGACAGTGCAGAGGGAGCTTTACTCTGTATCTAACCCCGTGCTGTACCTGTCGTGGGAGTGTTTGATGGGGACAGTGTAGAGGGAGCTTTACTCTGTATCTAACCCCATGCTGTACCTGTCGTGGGAGTGTTTGATGGGGACAGTGTAGAGGGAGCTTTACTCTGTATCTAACCCCGTGCAGTACCTGTCCTGGGAGTGTTTGATGGGGACAGTGTAGAGGGAGCTTTAATCTGTATCTAACCCCATGCTGTACCTGTCCTGGGAGTGATTGATGGGGACAGTGCAGAGGGAGCTTTACTCTGTATCTAACCCCGTGCTGTACCTGTCCTGGGTGTGTTTGCTGGGGACAGTGTAGAGGGAGGTTTACTCTGTATCTAACCCCGTGCTGTACCTGTCCGTGGAGTGTTTGATGGGGAAAGTGTAGAGGGAGCTTTACTCTGTATCTAACCCCGTGCTGTACCTGTCCTGGGAGTGTTTGATGGTGACCGTGTAGAGGGAGCTTTACTCTGTATCTAACCCGGTGCTGTACCTGTCCTGGGAGTGATTGATGGGGACAGTGTCGAGGGAGCTTTACTCTGTATCTAACCCCGTGCTGTACCTGTCCTGGGAGTGTTTCATGGGGACAGTGCAGAGGGAGCTTTACTCTGTATCTAACCCCGTGCTGTACCTGTCCTGGGAGTGTTTGATGGGGACAGTGCAGAGGGAGCTTTACTCTGTATCTCACCCCGTGCTGTACCTGTCGTGGGAGTGTTTGATGGGGACAGTGTAGAGGGAGCTTTACTCTGTATCTAACCCCATGCTGTACCTGTCGTGGGAGTGTTTGATGGGGACAGTGTAGAGGGAGCTTTACTCTGTATCTAACCCCGTGCAGTACCTGTCCTGGGAGTGTTTGATGGGGACAGTGTAGAGGGAGCTTTACTCTGTTTCTAACCCCGTGCTGTACCTGTCCTGGGAGTGTTTGATGGGGACAGTGTAGAGGGAGCTTTACTCTGTATCTAACCCGGTGCTGTACCTGTCCTGGGAGTGTTTGATGGGGACAGTGTAGAGGGAGCTTGACTCTGTATCTAACCCCGTGCTGTACCTATCCTGGGAGTGTTGGATGGGGACAGTGTAGAGGGAGCTTTACTCTGTATCTAACCCCGTGCTGTCCCTGTCCTGGGAGTGTTTGATGGGGACAGTGTAGAGGGAGCTTTACTCTGTATCTAACCCCGTGCTGTACCTGTCCTGGGAGTGTTTGATGGGGACAGTGTACAGGGAGCTTTACTCTGTATCTAACTCTGTGCTGTACCTGTCGTGGGAGTGTTTGATGGGGACAGTGTAGAGGGAGCTTTACTCTGTATCTAACCCGGTGCTGTACCTGTCCTGGGAGTGTTTGATGGGGACAGTGTAGAGGGAGCTTGACTCTGTATCTAACCCCGTGCTGTACCTATCCTGGGAGTGTTGGATGGGGACAGTGTAGAGGGAGCTTTACTCTGTATCTAACCCCGTGCTGTCCCTGTCCTGGGAGTGTTTGATGGGGACAGTGTAGAGGGAGCTTTACTCTGTATCTAACCCCGTGCTGTACCTGTCCTGGGAGTGTTTGATGGGGACAGTGTACAGGGAGCTTTACTCTGTATCTAACTCTGTGCTGTACCTGTCCTGGGAGTGTTAGATGGGGACAGTATAGAGGGAGCTTGACTCTGTATCTAACCCCGTGCTGTACCTGTCCTGGGAGTGTTTGATGGGGACAGTGTACAGGGAGCTTTACTCTGTATCTAACCCCGTGCTGTACCTGTCCTGGGAGTGTTTGATGGGGATAGTGCAGAGGGAGCTTTACTCTGTATCTAACCCCGTGCTGTACCTGTCGTGGGAGTGTTTGATGGGGACAGTGTAGAGGGAGCTTTAGTCTGTATCTAACCCCATGCTGTACCTGTCCTGGGAGTGTTTGATGGGGACAGTGTAGAGGGAGCTTTACTCTGTATCTAACCCCGTGCTGTACCTGTCCTGGGAGTGTTTGATGGGGACAGTGTACAGGGAGCTTTACTCTGTATCTAACTCTGTGCTGTACCTGTCCTGGGAGTGTTTGATGGGGAAAGTGTAGAGGGAGCTTTACTCTGTATCTAACCCCGTGCTGTACCTGTCCTGGGAGTGTTTGATGGTGACCGTGTAGAGGGAGCTTTACTCTGTATCTAACCCGGTGCTGTACCTGTCCTGGGAGTGATTGATGGGGACAGTGTCGAGGGAGCTTTACTCTGTATCTAACCCCGTGCTGTACCTGTCCTGGGAGTGTTTCATGGGGACAGTGCAGAGGGAGCTTTACTCTGTATCTAACCCCGTGCTGTACCTGTCCTGGGAGTGTTTGATGGGGACAGTGCAGAGGGAGCTTTACTCTGTATCTCACCCCGTGCTGTACCTGTCGTGGGAGTGTTTGATGGGGACAGTGTAGAGGGAGCTTTACTCTGTATCTAACCCCATGCTGTACCTGTCGTGGGAGTGTTTGATGGGGACAGTGTAGAGGGAGCTTTACTCTGTATCTAACCCCGTGCAGTACCTGTCCTGGGAGTGTTTGATGGGGACAGTGTAGAGGGAGCTTTACTCTGTTTCTAACCCCGTGCTGTACCTGTCCTGGGAGTGTTTGATGGGGACAGTGTAGAGGGAGCTTTACTCTGTATCTAACCCGGTGCTGTACCTGTCCTGGGAGTGTTTGATGGGGACAGTGTAGAGGGAGCTTGACTCTGTATCTAACCCCGTGCTGTACCTATCCTGGGAGTGTTGGATGGGGACAGTGTAGAGGGAGCTTTACTCTGTATCTAACCCCGTGCTGTCCCTGTCCTGGGAGTGTTTGATGGGGACAGTGTAGAGGGAGCTTTACTCTGTATCTAACCCCGTGCTGTACCTGTCCTGGGAGTGTTTGATGGGGACAGTGTACAGGGAGCTTTACTCTGTATCTAACTCTGTGCTGTACCTGTCGTGGGAGTGTTTGATGGGGACAGTGTAGAGGGAGCTTTACTCTGTATCTAACCCGGTGCTGTACCTGTCCTGGGAGTGTTTGATGGGGACAGTGTAGAGGGAGCTTGACTCTGTATCTAACCCCGTGCTGTACCTATCCTGGGAGTGTTGGATGGGGACAGTGTAGAGGGAGCTTTACTCTGTATCTAACCCCGTGCTGTCCCTGTCCTGGGAGTGTTTGATGGGGACAGTGTAGAGGGAGCTTTACTCTGTATCTAACCCCGTGCTGTACCTGTCCTGGGAGTGTTTGATGGGGACAGTGTACAGGGAGCTTTACTCTGTATCTAACTCTGTGCTGTACCTGTCCTGGGAGTGTTAGATGGGGACAGTATAGAGGGAGCTTGACTCTGTATCTAACCCCGTGCTGTACCTGTCCTGGGAGTGTTTGATGGGGACAGTGTACAGGGAGCTTTACTCTGTATCTAACCCCGTGCTGTACCTGTCCTGGGAGTGTTTGATGGGGATAGTGCAGAGGGAGCTTTACTCTGTATCTAACCCCGTGCTGTACCTGTCGTGGGAGTGTTTGATGGGGACAGTGTAGAGGGAGCTTTAGTCTGTATCTAACCCCATGCTGTACCTGTCCTGGGAGTGTTTGATGGGGACAGTGTAGAGGGAGCTTTACTCTGTATCTAACCCCGTGCTGTACCTGTCCTGGGAGTGTTTGATGGGGACAGTGTACAGGGAGCTTTACTCTGTATCTAACTCTGTGCTGTACCTGTCCTGGGAGTGTTTGATGGGGACAGTGTAGAGGGTGCTTTACTCTGTATCTAACCCCGTGCTGTACCTGTCCTGGGAGTGTTTGATGGGGACAGTGCAGAGGGAGCTTTACTCTATATCTAACCCCGTGCTGTACCTGTCGTGGGAGTGTTTGATGGGGACAGTGTAGAGGGAGCTTTACTCTGTATCTAACTCTGTGCTGTACCTGTCCTGGGAGTGTTTGATGGGGACAGTGTAGAGGGAGCTTGACTCTGTATCTAACCCCGTGCTGTACCTGTCCTGGGATTGTTTGATGGGGACAGTGTCCAGGGAGCTTTACTCTGTATCTAACCCCGTGCTGTACCTGTCCTGGGAGTGTTTGATGGGGACAGTGCAGAGGGAGCTTTACTCTGTATCTAACCCCGTGCTGTACCTGTCGTGGGAGTGTTTGATGGGGACAGTGTAGAGTGAGCTTTACTCTGTATCTAACCCCATGCTGTACCTGTCGTGGGAGTGTTTGATGGGGACAGTGTAGAGGGAGCTTTACTCTGTATCTAACCCCGTGCTGTACCTGTCCTGGGAGTGTTTGATGGGGACAGTGTACAGGGAGCTTTACTCTGTATCTAACTCTGTGCTGTACCTGTCCTGGGAGTGTTTGATGGGGACAGTGTAGAGGGTGCTTTACTCTGTATCGAACCCCGTGCTGTACCTGTCCTGGGAGTGTTTGATGGGGACAGTGCAGAGGGAGCTTTACTCTGTATCTAACCCCGTGCTGTACCTGTCGTGGGAGTGTTTGATGGGGACAGTGTAGAGGGAGCTTTACTCTGTATCTAACCCCATGCTGTACCTGTCGTGGGAGTGTTTGATGGGGACAGTGTAGAGGGAGCTTTACTCTGTATCTAACCCCGTGCAGTACCTGTCCTGGGAGTGTTTGATGGGGACAGTGTAGAGGGAGCTTTAATCTGTATCTAACCCCATGCTGTACCTGTCCTGGGAGTGATTGATGGGGACAGTGCAGAGGGAGCTTTACTCTGTATCTAACCCCGTGCTGTACCTGTCCTGGGAGTGTTTGATGGGGACAGTGTACAGGGAGCTTTACTCTGTATCTAACCCCGTGCTGTACCTGTCGTGGGAGTGTTTGATGGGGACAGTGTAGAGGGTGCTTTACTCTGTATCGAACCCCGTGCTGTACCTGTCCTGGGAGTGTTTGATGGGGACAGTGCAGAGGGAGCTTTACTCTGTATCTAACCCCGTGCTGTACCTGTCGTGGGAGTGTTTGATGGGGACAGTGTAGAGGGAGCTTTACTCTGTATCTAACCCCATGCTGTACCTGTCGTGGGGGTGTTTGATGGGGACAGTGTAGAGGGAGCTTTACTCTGTATCTAACCCCGTGCAGTACCTGTCCTGGGAGTGTTTGATGGGGACAGTGTAGAGGGAGCTTTAATCTGTATCTAACCCCATGCTGTACCTGTCGTGGGAGTGATTGATGGGGACAGTGCAGAGGGAGCTTTACTCTGTATCTAACCCCGTGCTGTACCTGTCGTGGGAGTGTTTGATGGGGACAGTGTAGAGGGAGCTTTACTCTGTATCTAACCCCGTGCAGTACCTGTCCTGGGAGTGTTTGATGGGGACAGTGTAGAGGGAGCTTTACTCTGTTTCTAACCCCGTGCTGTACCTGTCCTGGGAGTGTTTGATGGGGACAGTGTAGAGGGAGCTTTAGTCTGTATCTAACCCGGTGCTGTACCTGTCCTGGGAGTGTTTGATGGGGACAGTGCAGAGGGAGCTTTACTCTGTATCTAACCCATGCTGTACCTGTCCTGGGAGTGTTTGATGGGGACAGTGTAGAGGGAGCTTTACTCTGTATCTAACCCCGTGCTGTCCCTGTCCTGGGAGTGTTTGATGGGGATAGTGTAGAGGGAGCTTTACTCTGTATCTAACCCGTGCTGTACCTGTCCTGGGAATGTTTGATGGGGACAGTGTAGAGGGAGCTTTACTCTGTATCTAACCCCGTGCTGTACTTATCCTGGGAGTGTTTGATGGGGACAGTGTAGAGGGAGATTTACTCTGTATCTAACCCCTTGCTGTACCTGTCCTGGGAGTGTTTGATGTGGACAGTGTACAGGGAGCTTTACTCTGTATCTAACTCTGTGCTGTACCTGTCCTGGGAGTGTTTGATGGAGACAGTGTAGAGGGAGCTTTACTCTGTATCTAACTCTGTGCTGGACCTGTCCTGGGAGTGTTTGATGGGGACAGTGTAGAGGGAGCTTGACTCTGTATCTAACCCCGTGCTGTACCTATCCTGGGAGTGTTGGATGGGGACAGTGTAGAGGGAGCTTTACTCTGTATCTAATCCCGTGCTGTCCCTGTCCTGGGAGTGTTTGATGAGGACAGTGTAGAGGCAGCTTTACTCTGTATCTAACCCCGTGCTGTACCTGTCCTGGGAGTGTTTGATGGGGACAGTGTAGAGGGAGCTTTACTCTGTATCTAACTCTGTGCTGTACCTGTCCTGGGAGTGTTTGATGGGGACAGTGTAGAGGGAGCTTGACTCTGTATCTAACCCCGTGCTGTACCTGTCCTGGGAGTGTTTGATGGGGACAGTGTCCAGGGAGCTTTACTCTGTATCTAACCCCGTGCTGTACCTGTCCTGGGAGTGTTTGATGGGGACAGTGCAGAGGGAGCTTTACTCTGTATCTAACCCCGTGCTGTACCTGTCGTGGGAGTGTTTCATGGGGACAGTGTAGAGGGAGCTTTACTCTGTATCTAACCCCATGCTGTACCTGTCGTGGGAGTGTTTGATGGGGACAGTGTAGAGGGAGCTTTACTCTGTATCTAACCCCGTGCTGTACCTGTCCTGGGAGTGTTTGATGGGGACAGTGTACAGGGAGCTTTACTCTGTATCTAACTCTGTGCTGTACCTGTCCTGGGAGTGTTTGATGGGGACAGTGTAGAGGGTGCTTTACTCTGTATCGAACCCCGTGCTGTACCTGTCCTGGGAGTGTTTGATGGGGACAGTGCAGAGGGAGCTTTACTCTGTATCTAACCCCGTGCTGTACCTGTCGTGGGAGTGTTTGATGGGGACAGTGTAGAGGGAGCTTTACTCTGTATCTAACCCCATGCTGTACCTGTCGTGGGAGTGTTTGATGGGGACAGTGTAGAGGGAGCTTTACTCTGTATCTAACCCCGTGCAGTACCTGTCCTGGGAGTGTTTGATGGGGACAGTGTAGAGGGAGCTTTAATCTGTATCTAACCCCATGCTGTACCTGTCCTGGGAGTGATTGATGGGGACAGTGCAGAGGGAGCTTTACTCTGTATCTAACCCCGTGCTGTACCTGTCCTGGGAGTGTTTGATGGGGACAGTGTACAGGGAGCTTTACTCTGTATCTAACCCCGTGCTGTACCTGTCGTGGGAGTGTTTGATGGGGACAGTGTAGAGGGTGCTTTACTCTGTATCGAACCCCGTGCTGTACCTGTCCTGGGAGTGTTTGATGGGGACAGTGCAGAGGGAGCTTTACTCTGTATCTAACCCCGTGCTGTACCTGTCGTGGGAGTGTTTGATGGGGACAGTGTAGAGGGAGCTTTACTCTGTATCTAACCCCATGCTGTACCTGTCGTGGGAGTGTTTGATGGGGACAGTGTAGAGGGAGCTTTACTCTGTATCTAACCCCGTGCAGTACCTGTCCTGGGAGTGTTTGATGGGGACAGTGTAGAGGGAGCTTTAATCTGTATCTAACCCCATGCTGTACCTGTCCTGGGAGTGATTGATGGGGACAGTGCAGAGGGAGCTTTACTCTGTATCTAACCCCGTGCTGTACCTGTCCTGGGTGTGTTTGCTGGGGACAGTGTAGAGGGAGGTTTACTCTGTATCTAACCCCGTGCTGTACCTGTCCGTGGAGTGTTTGATGGGGAAAGTGTAGAGGGAGCTTTACTCTGTATCTAACCCCGTGCTGTACCTGTCCTGGGAGTGTTTGATGGTGACCGTGTAGAGGGAGCTTTACTCTGTATCTAACCCGGTGCTGTACCTGTCCTGGGAGTGATTGATGGGGACAGTGTCGAGGGAGCTTTACTCTGTATCTAACCCCGTGCTGTACCTGTCCTGGGAGTGTTTCATGGGGACAGTGCAGAGGGAGCTTTACTCTGTATCTAACCCCGTGCTGTACCTGTCCTGGGAGTGTTTGATGGGGACAGTGCAGAGGGAGCTTTACTCTGTATCTCACCCCGTGCTGTACCTGTCGTGGGAGTGTTTGATGGGGACAGTGTAGAGGGAGCTTTACTCTGTATCTAACCCCATGCTGTACCTGTCGTGGGAGTGTTTGATGGGGACAGTGTAGAGGGAGCTTTACTCTGTATCTAACCCCGTGCAGTACCTGTCCTGGGAGTGTTTGATGGGGACAGTGTAGAGGGAGCTTTACTCTGTTTCTAACCCCGTGCTGTACCTGTCCTGGGAGTGTTTGATGGGGACAGTGTAGAGGGAGCTTTACTCTGTATCTAACCCGGTGCTGTACCTGTCCTGGGAGTGTTTGATGGGGACAGTGTAGAGGGAGCTTGACTCTGTATCTAACCCCGTGCTGTACCTATCCTGGGAGTGTTGGATGGGGACAGTGTAGAGGGAGCTTTACTCTGTATCTAACCCCGTGCTGTCCCTGTCCTGGGAGTGTTTGATGGGGACAGTGTAGAGGGAGCTTTACTCTGTATCTAACCCCGTGCTGTACCTGTCCTGGGAGTGTTTGATGGGGACAGTGTACAGGGAGCTTTACTCTGTATCTAACTCTGTGCTGTACCTGTCGTGGGAGTGTTTGATGGGGACAGTGTAGAGGGAGCTTTACTCTGTATCTAACCCGGTGCTGTACCTGTCCTGGGAGTGTTTGATGGGGACAGTGTAGAGGGAGCTTGACTCTGTATCTAACCCCGTGCTGTACCTATCCTGGGAGTGTTGGATGGGGACAGTGTAGAGGGAGCTTTACTCTGTATCTAACCCCGTGCTGTCCCTGTCCTGGGAGTGTTTGATGGGGACAGTGTAGAGGGAGCTTTACTCTGTATCTAACCCCGTGCTGTACCTGTCCTGGGAGTGTTTGATGGGGACAGTGTACAGGGAGCTTTACTCTGTATCTAACTCTGTGCTGTACCTGTCCTGGGAGTGTTAGATGGGGACAGTATAGAGGGAGCTTGACTCTGTATCTAACCCCGTGCTGTACCTGTCCTGGGAGTGTTTGATGGGGACAGTGTACAGGGAGCTTTACTCTGTATCTAACCCCGTGCTGTACCTGTCCTGGGAGTGTTTGATGGGGATAGTGCAGAGGGAGCTTTACTCTGTATCTAACCCCGTGCTGTACCTGTCGTGGGAGTGTTTGATGGGGACAGTGTAGAGGGAGCTTTAGTCTGTATCTAACCCCATGCTGTACCTGTCCTGGGAGTGTTTGATGGGGACAGTGTAGAGGGAGCTTTACTCTGTATCTAACCCCGTGCTGTACCTGTCCTGGGAGTGTTTGATGGGGACAGTGTACAGGGAGCTTTACTCTGTATCTAACTCTGTGCTGTACCTGTCCTGGGAGTGTTTGATGGGGAAAGTGTAGAGGGAGCTTTACTCTGTATCTAACCCCGTGCTGTACCTGTCCTGGGAGTGTTTGATGGTGACCGTGTAGAGGGAGCTTTACTCTGTATCTAACCCGGTGCTGTACCTGTCCTGGGAGTGATTGATGGGGACAGTGTCGAGGGAGCTTTACTCTGTATCTAACCCCGTGCTGTACCTGTCCTGGGAGTGTTTCATGGGGACAGTGCAGAGGGAGCTTTACTCTGTATCTAACCCCGTGCTGTACCTGTCCTGGGAGTGTTTGATGGGGACAGTGCAGAGGGAGCTTTACTCTGTATCTCACCCCGTGCTGTACCTGTCGTGGGAGTGTTTGATGGGGACAGTGTAGAGGGAGCTTTACTCTGTATCTAACCCCATGCTGTACCTGTCGTGGGAGTGTTTGATGGGGACAGTGTAGAGGGAGCTTTACTCTGTATCTAACCCCGTGCAGTACCTGTCCTGGGAGTGTTTGATGGGGACAGTGTAGAGGGAGCTTTACTCTGTTTCTAACCCCGTGCTGTACCTGTCCTGGGAGTGTTTGATGGGGACAGTGTAGAGGGAGCTTTACTCTGTATCTAACCCGGTGCTGTACCTGTCCTGGGAGTGTTTGATGGGGACAGTGTAGAGGGAGCTTGACTCTGTATCTAACCCCGTGCTGTACCTATCCTGGGAGTGTTGGATGGGGACAGTGTAGAGGGAGCTTTACTCTGTATCTAACCCCGTGCTGTCCCTGTCCTGGGAGTGTTTGATGGGGACAGTGTAGAGGGAGCTTTACTCTGTATCTAACCCCGTGCTGTACCTGTCCTGGGAGTGTTTGATGGGGACAGTGTACAGGGAGCTTTACTCTGTATCTAACTCTGTGCTGTACCTGTCGTGGGAGTGTTTGATGGGGACAGTGTAGAGGGAGCTTTACTCTGTATCTAACCCGGTGCTGTACCTGTCCTGGGAGTGTTTGATGGGGACAGTGTAGAGGGAGCTTGACTCTGTATCTAACCCCGTGCTGTACCTATCCTGGGAGTGTTGGATGGGGACAGTGTAGAGGGAGCTTTACTCTGTATCTAACCCCGTGCTGTCCCTGTCCTGGGAGTGTTTGATGGGGACAGTGTAGAGGGAGCTTTACTCTGTATCTAACCCCGTGCTGTACCTGTCCTGGGAGTGTTTGATGGGGACAGTGTACAGGGAGCTTTACTCTGTATCTAACTCTGTGCTGTACCTGTCCTGGCAGTGTTAGATGGGGACAGTATAGAGGGAGCTTGACTCTGTATCTAACCCCGTGCTGTACCTGTCCTGGGAGTGTTTGATGGGGACAGTGTACAGGGAGCTTTACTCTGTATCTAACCCCGTGCTGTACCTGTCCTGGGAGTGTTTGATGGGGATAGTGCAGAGGGAGCTTTACTCTGTATCTAACCCCGTGCTGTACCTGTCGTGGGAGTGTTTGATGGGGACAGTGTAGAGGGAGCTTTAGTCTGTATCTAACCCCATGCTGTACCTGTCCTGGGAGTGTTTGATGGGGACAGTGTAGAGGGAGCTTTACTCTGTATCTAACCCCGTGCTGTACCTGTCCTGGGAGTGTTTGATGGGGACAGTGTACAGGGAGCTTTACTCTGTATCTAACTCTGTGCTGTACCTGTCCTGGGAGTGTTTGATGGGGACAGTGTAGAGGGTGCTTTACTCTGTATCTAACCCCGTGCTGTACCTGTCCTGGGAGTGTTTGATGGGGACAGTGCAGAGGGAGCTTTACTCTATATCTAACCCCGTGCTGTACCTGTCGTGGGAGTGTTTGATGGGGACAGTGTAGAGGGAGCTTTACTCTGTATCTAACTCTGTGCTGTACCTGTCCTGGGAGTGTTTGATGGGGACAGTGTAGAGGGAGCTTGACTCTGTATCTAACCCCGTGCTGTACCTGTCCTGGGATTGTTTGATGGGGACAGTGTCCAGGGAGCTTTACTCTGTATCTAACCCCGTGCTGTACCTGTCCTGGGAGTGTTTGATGGGGACAGTGCAGAGGGAGCTTTACTCTGTATCTAACCCCGTGCTGTACCTGTCGTGGGAGTGTTTGATGGGGACAGTGTAGAGGGAGCTTTACTCTGTATCTAACCCCATGCTGTACCTGTCGTGGGAGTGTTTGATGGGGACAGTGTAGAGGGAGCTTTACTCTGTATCTAACCCCGTGCTGTACCTGTCGTGGGAGTGTTTGATGGGGACAGTGTACAGGGAGCTTTACTCTGTATCTAACCCCATGCTGTACCTGTCGTGGGAGTGTTTGATGGGGACAGTGTAGAGGGAGCTTTACTCTGTATCTAACCCCGTGCTGTACCTGTCCTGGGAGTGTTTGATGGTGACCGTGTAGAGGGAGCTTTACTCTGTATCTAACCCGGTGCTGTACCTGTCCTGGGAGTGATTGATGGGGACAGTGTCGAGGGAGCTTTACTCTGTATCTAACCCCGTGCTGTACCTGTCCTGGGAGTGTTTCATGGGGACAGTGCAGAGGGAGCTTTACTCTGTATCTAACCCCGTGCTGTACCTGTCCTGGGAGTGTTTGATGGGGACAGTGCAGAGGGAGCTTTACTCTGTATCTCACCCCGTGCTGTACCTGTCGTGGGAGTGTTTGATGGGGACAGTGTAGAGGGAGCTTTACTCTGTATCTAACCCCATGCTGTACCTGTCGTGGGAGTGTTTGATGGGGACAGTGTAGAGGGAGCTTTACTCTGTATCTAACCCCGTGCAGTACCTGTCCTGGGAGTGTTTGATGGGGACAGTGTAGAGGGAGCTTTACTCTGTTTCTAACCCCGTGCTGTACCTGTCCTGGGAGTGTTTGATGGGGACAGTGTAGAGGGAGCTTTACTCTGTATCTAACCCGGTGCTGTACCTGTCCTGGGAGTGTTTGATGGGGACAGTGTAGAGGGAGCTTGACTCTGTATCTAACCCCGTGCTGTACCTATCCTGGGAGTGTTGGATGGGGACAGTGGAGAGGGAGCTTTACTCTGTATCTAACCCCGTGCTGTCCCTGTCCTGGGAGTGTTTGATGGGGACAGTGTAGAGGGAGCTTTACTCTGTATCTAACCCCGTGCTGTACCTGTCCTGGGAGTGTTTGATGGGGACAGTGTACAGGGAGCTTTACTCTGTATCTAACTCTGTGCTGTACCTGTCGTGGGAGTGTTTGATGGGGACAGTGTAGAGGGAGCTTTACTCTGTATCTAACCCGGTGCTGTACCTGTCCTGGGAGTGTTTGATGGGGACAGTGTAGAGGGAGCTTGACTCTGTATCTAACCCCGTGCTGTACCTATCCTGGGAGTGTTGGATGGGGACAGTGTAGAGGGAGCTTTACTCTGTATCTAACCCCGTGCTGTCCCTGTCCTGGGAGTGTTTGATGGGGACAGTGTAGAGGGAGCTTTACTCTGTATCTAACCCCGTGCTGTACCTGTCCTGGGAGTGTTTGATGGGGACAGTGTACAGGGAGCTTTACTCTGTATCTAACTCTGTGCTGTACCTGTCCTGGCAGTGTTAGATGGGGACAGTATAGAGGGAGCTTGACTCTGTATCTAACCCCGTGCTGTACCTGTCCTGGGAGTGTTTGATGGGGACAGTGTACAGGGAGCTTTACTCTGTATCTAACCCCGTGCTGTACCTGTCCTGGGAGTGTTTGATGGGGATAGTGCAGAGGGAGCTTTACTCTGTATCTAACCCCGTGCTGTACCTGTCGTGGGAGTGTTTGATGGGGACAGTGTAGAGGGAGCTTTAGTCTGTATCTAACCCCATGCTGTACCTGTCCTGGGAGTGTTTGATGGGGACAGTGTAGAGGGAGCTTTACTCTGTATCTAACCCCGTGCTGTACCTGTCCTGGGAGTGTTTGATGGGGACAGTGTACAGGGAGCTTTACTCTGCATCTAACTCTGTGCTGTACCTGTCCTGGGAGTGTTTGATGGGGACAGTGTAGAGGGTGCTTTACTCTGTATCTAACCCCGTGCTGTACCTGTCCTGGGAGTGTTTGATGGGGACAGTGCAGAGGGAGCTTTACTCTATATCTAACCCCGTGCTGTACCTGTCGTGGGAGTGTTTGATGGGGACAGTGTAGAGGGAGCTTTACTCTGTATCTAACTCTGTGCTGTACCTGTCCTGGGAGTGTTTGATGGGGACAGTGTAGAGGGAGCTTGACTCTGTATCTAACCCCGTGCTGTACCTGTCCTGGGATTGTTTGATGGGGACAGTGTCCAGGGAGCTTTACTCTGTATCTAACCCCGTGCTGTACCTGTCCTGGGAGTGTTTGATGGGGACAGTGCAGAGGGAGCTTTACTCTGTATCTAACCCCGTGCTGTACCTGTCGTGGGAGTGTTTGATGGGGACAGTGTAGAGGGAGCTTTACTCTGTATCTAACCCCATGCTGTACCTGTCGTGGGAGTGTTTGATGGGGACAGTGTAGAGGGAGCTTTACTCTGTATCTAACCCCGTGCTGTACCTGTCCTGGGAGTGTTTGATGGGGACAGTGTACAGGGAGCTTTACTCTGTATCTAACTCTGTGCTGTACCTGTCCTGGGAGTGTTTGATGGGGACAGTGTAGAGGGTGCTTTACTCTGTATCGAACCCCGTGCTGTACCTGTCCTGGGAGTGTTTGATGGGGACAGTGCAGAGGGAGCTTTACTCTGTATCTAACCCCGTGCTGTACCTGTCGTGGGAGTGTTTGATGGGGACAGTGTAGAGGGAGCTTTACTCTGTATCTAACCCCATGCTGTACCTGTCGTGGGAGTGTTTGATGGGGACAGTGTAGAGGGAGCTTTACTCTGTATCTAACCCCGTGCAGTACCTGTCCTGGGAGTGTTTGATGGGGACAGTGTAGAGGGAGCTTTAATCTGTATCTAACCCCATGCTGTACCTGTCCTGGGAGTGATTGATGGGGACAGTGCAGAGGGAACTTTACTCTGTATCTAACCCCGTGCTGTACCTGTCCTGGGAGTGTTTGATGGGGACAGTGTACAGGGAGCTTTACTCTGTATCTAACCCCGTGCTGTACCTGTCGTGGGAGTGTTTGATGGGGACAGTGTAGAGGGTGCTTTACTCTGTATCGAACCCCGTGCTGTACCTGTCCTGGGAGTGTTTGATGGGGACAGTGCAGAGGGAGCTTTACTCTGTATCTAACCCCGTGCTGTACCTGTCGTGGGAGTGTTTGATGGGGACAGTGTAGAGGGAGCTTTACTCTGTATCTAACCCCATGCTGTACCTGTCGTGGGGGTGTTTGATGGGGACAGTGTAGAGGGAGCTTTACTCTGTATCTAACCCCGTGCAGTACCTGTCCTGGGAGTGTTTGATGGGGACAGTGTAGAGGGAGCTTTAATCTGTATCTAACCCCATGCTGTACCTGTCCTGGGAGTGATTGATGGGGACAGTGCAGAGGGAGCGTTACTCTGTATCTAACCCCGTGCTGTACCTGTCCTGGGTGTGTTTGCTGGGGACAGTGTAGAGGGAGGTTTACTCTGTATCTAACCCCGTGCTGTACTTGTCCGTGGAGTGTTTGATGGGGAAAGTGTAGAGGGAGCTTTACTCTGTATCTAACCCCGTGCTGTACCTGTCCTGGGAGTGTTTGATGGGGACAGTGTAGAGGGAGCTTTACTCTGTTTCTAACCCCGTGCTGTACCTGTCCTGGGAGTGTTTGATGGGGACAGTGTAGAGGGAGCTTTACTCTGTATCTAACCCGGTGCTGTACCTGTCCTGGGAGTGTTTGATGGGGACAGTGTAGAGGGAGCTTGACTCTGTATCTAACCCCGTGCTGTACCTATCCTGGGAGTGTTGGATGGGGACAGTGTAGAGGGAGCTTTACTCTGTATCTAACCCCGTGCTGTCCCTGTCCTGGGAGTGTTTGATGGGGACAGTGTAGAGGGAGCTTTACTCTGTATCTAACCCCGTGCTGTACCTGTCCTGGGAGTGTTTGATGGGGACAGTGTACAGGGAGCTTTACTCTGTATCTAACTCTGTGCTGTACCTGTCGTGGGAGTGTTTGATGGGGACAGTGTAGAGGGAGCTTTACTCTGTATCTAACCCGGTGCTGTACCTGTCCTGGGAGTGTTTGATGGGGACAGTGTAGAGGGAGCTTGACTCTGTATCTAACCCCGTGCTGTACCTATCCTGGGAGTGTTGGATGGGGACAGTGTAGAGGGAGCTTTACTCTGTATCTAACCCCGTGCTGTCCCTGTCCTGGGAGTGTTTGATGGGGACAGTGTAGAGGGAGCTTTACTCTGTATCTAACCCCGTGCTGTACCTGTCCTGGGAGTGTTTGATGGGGACAGTGCAGAGGGAGCTTTACTCTGTATCTAACCCCGTGCTGTACCTGTCGTGGGAGTGTTTGATGGGGACAGTGTAGAGGGAGCTTTACTCTGTATCTAACCCCATGCTGTACCTGTCGTGGGTGTGTTTGATGGGGACAGTGTAGAGGGAGCTTTACTCTGTATCTAACCCCGTGCAGTACCTGTCCTGGGAGTGTTTGATGGGGACAGTGTAGAGGGAGCTTTAATCTGTATCTAACCCCATGCTGTACCTGTCCTGGGAGTGATTGATGGGGACAGTGCAGAGGGAGCTTTACTCTGTATCTAACCCCGTGCTGTACCTGTCCTGGGAGTGTTTGATGGGGACAGTGTACAGGGAGCTTTACTCTGTATCTAACCCCGTGCTGTACCTGTCGTGGGAGTGTTTGATGGGGACAGTGTAGAGGGTGCTTTACTCTGTATCGAACCCCGTGCTGTACCTGTCCTGGGAGTGTTTGATGGGGACAGTGCAGAGGGAGCTTTACTCTGTATCTAACCCCGTGCTGTACCTGTCGTGGGAGTGTTTGATGGGGACAGTGTAGAGGGAGCTTTACTCTGTATCTAACCCCATGCTGTACCTGTCGTGGGAGTGTTTGATGGGGACAGTGTAGAGGGAGCTTTACTCTGTATCTAACCCCGTGCAGTACCTGTCCTGGGAGTGTTTGATGGGGACAGTGTAGAGGGAGCTTTAATCTGTATCTAACCCCATGCTGCACCTGTCCTGGGAGTGATTGATGGGGACAGTGCAGAGGGAGCTTTACTCTGTATCTAACCCCGTGCTGTACCTGTCCTGGGTGTGTTTGCTGGGGACAGTGTAGAGGGAGGTTTACTCTGTATCTAACCCCGTGCTGTACTTGTCCGTGGAGTGTTTGATGGGGAAAGTGTAGAGGGAGCTTTACTCTGTATCTAACCCCGTGCTGTACCTGTCCTGGGAGTGTTTGATGGGGACAGTGTAGAGGGAGCTTTACTCTGTTTCTAACCCCGTGCTGTACCTGTCCTGGGAGTGTTTGATGGGGACAGTGTAGAGGGAGCTTTACTCTGTATCTAACCCGGTGCTGTACCTGTCCTGGGAGTGTTTGATGGGGACAGTGTAGAGGGAACTTGACTCTGTATCTAACCCCGTGCTGTACCTATCCTGGGAGTGTTGGATGGGGACAGTGTAGAGGGAGCTTTACTCTGTATCTAACCCCGTGCTGTCCCTGTCCTGGGAGTGTTTGATGGGGACAGTGTAGAGGGAGCTTTACTCTGTATCTAACCCCGTGCTGTACCTGTCCTGGGAGTGTTTGATGGGGACAGTGTACAGGGAGCTTTACTCTGTATCTAACTCTGTGCTGTACCTGTCGTGGGAGTGTTTGATGGGGACAGTGTAGAGGGAGCTTTACTCTGTATCTAACCCGGTGCTGTACCTGTCCTGGGAGTGTTTGATGGGGACAGTGTAGAGGGAGCTTGACTCTGTATCTAACCCCGTGCTGTACCTATCCTGGGAGTGTTGGATGGGGACAGTGTAGAGGGAGCTTTACTCTGTATCTAACCCCGTGCTGTCCCTGTCCTGGGAGTGTTTGATGGGGACAGTGTAGAGGGAGCTTTACTCTGTATCTAACCCCGTGCTGTACCTGTCCTGGGAGTGTTTGATGGGGACAGTGTACAGGGAGCTTTACTCTGTATCTAACTCTGTGCTGTACCTGTCCTGGGAGTGTTAGATGGGGACAGTATAGAGGGAGCTTGACTCTGTATCTAACCCCGTGCTGTACCTGTCCTGGGAGTGTTTGATGGGGACAGTGTACAGGGAGCTTTACTCTGTATCTAACCCCGTGCTGTACCTGTCCTGGGAGTGTTTGATGGGGATAGTGCAGAGGGAGCTTTACTCTGTATCTAACCCCGTGCTGTACCTGTCGTGGGAGTGTTTGATGGGGACAGTGTAGAGGGAGCTTTAGTCTGTATCTAACCCCATGCTGTACCTGTCCTGGGAGTGTTTGATGGGGACAGTGTAGAGGGAGCTTTACTCTGTATCTAACCCCGTGCTGTACCTGTCCTGGGAGTGTTTGATGGGGACAGTGTACAGGGAGCTTTACTCTGTATCTAACTCTGTGCTGTACCTGTCCTGGGAGTGTTTGATGGGGACAGTGTAGAGGGTGCTTTACTCTGTATCTAACCCCGTGCTGTACCTGTCCTGGGAGTGTTTGATGGGGACAGTGCAGAGGGAGCTTTACTCTATATCTAACCCCGTGCTGTACCTGTCGTGGGAGTGTTTGATGGGGACAGTGTAGAGGGAGCTTTACTCTGTATCTAACTCTGTGCTGTACCTGTCCTGGGAGTGTTTGATGGGGACAGTGTAGAGGGAGCTTGACTCTGTATCTAACCCCGTGCTGTACCTGTCCTGGGATTGTTTGATGGGGACAGTGTCCAGGGAGCTTTACTCTGTATCTAACCCCGTGCTGTACCTGTCCTGGGAGTGTTTGATGGGGACAGTGTACAGGGAGCTTTACTCTGTATCTAACTCTGTGCTGTACCTGTCCTGGGAGTGTTTGATGGGGACAGTGTAGAGGGTGCTTTACTCTGTATCGAACCCCGTGCTGTACCTGTCCTGGGAGTGTTTGATGGGGACAGTGCAGAGGGAGCTTTACTCTGTATCTAACCCCGTGCTGTACCTGTCGTGGGAGTGTTTGATGGGGACAGTGTAGAGGGAGCTTTACTCTGTATCTAACCCCATGCTGTACCTGTCGTGGGAGTGTTTGATGGGGACAGTGTAGAGGGAGCTTTACTCTGTATCTAACCCCGTGCAGTACCTGTCCTGGGAGTGTTTGATGGGGACAGTGTAGAGGGAGCTTTAATCTGTATCTAACCCCATGCTGTACCTGTCCTGGGAGTGATTGATGGGGACAGTGCAGAGGGAGCTTTACTCTGTATCTAACCCCGTGCTGTACCTGTCCTGGGAGTGTTTGATGGGGACAGTGTACAGGGAGCTTTACTCTGTATCTAACCCCGTGCTGTACCTGTCGTGGGAGTGTTTGATGGGGACAGTGTAGAGGGTGCTTTACTCTGTATCGAACCCCGTGCTGTACCTGTCCTGGGAGTGTTTGATGGGGACAGTGCAGAGGGAGCTTTACTCTGTATCTAACCCCGTGCTGTACCTGTCGTGGGAGTGTTTGATGGGGACAGTGTAGAGGGAGCTTTACTCTGTATCTAACCCCATGCTGTACCTGTCGTGGGAGTGTTTGATGGGGACAGTGTAGAGGGAGCTTTACTCTGTATCTAACCCCGTGCAGTACCTGTCCTGGGAGTGTTTGATGGGGACAGTGTAGAGGGAGCTTTAATCTGTATCTAACCCCATGCTGTACCTGTCCTGGGAGTGATTGATGGGGACAGTGCAGAGGGAGCTTTACTCTGTATCTAACCCCGTGCTGTACCTGTCCTGGGTGTGTTTGCTGGGGACAGTGTAGAGGGAGGTTTACTCTGTATCTAACCCCGTGCTGTACTTGTCCGTGGAGTGTTTGATGGGGAAAGTGTAGAGGGAGCTTTACTCTGTATCTAACCCCGTGCTGTACCTGTCCTGGGAGTGTTTGATGGTGACCGTGTAGAGGGAGCTTTACTCTGTATCTAACCCGGTGCTGTACCTGTCCTGGGAGTGATTGATGGGGACAGTGTCGAGGGAGCTTTACTCTGTATCTAACCCCGTGCTGTACCTGTTCTGGGAGTGTTTCATGGGGACAGTGCAGAGGGAGCTTTACTCTGTATCTAACCCCGTGCTGTACCTGTCCTGGGAGTGTTTGATGGGGACAGTGCAGAGGGAGCTTTACTCTGTATCTCACCCCGTGCTGTACCTGTCGTGGGAGTGTTTGATGGGGACAGTGTAGAGGGAGCTTTACTCTGTATCTAACCCCATGCTGTACCTGTCGTGGGAGTGTTTGATGGGGACAGTGTAGAGGGAGCTTTATTCTGTATCTAACCCCGTGCAGTACCTGTCCTGGGAGTGTTTGATGGGGACAGTGTAGAGGGAGCTTTACTCTGTTTCTAACCCCGTGCTGCACCTGTCCTGGGAGTGTTTGATGGGGACAGTGTAGAGGGAGCTTTACTCTGTATCTAACCCGGTGCTGTACCTGTCCTGGGAGTGTTTGATGGGGACAGTGTAGAGGGAGCTTGACTCTGTATCTAACCCCGTGCTGTACCTATCCTGGGAGTGTTTGATGGGGACAGTGTAGAGGGAGCTTTACTCTGTATCTAACCCCGTGCTGTCCCTGTCCTGGGAGTGTTTGATGGGGACCGTGTAGAGGGAGCTTTTCTCTGTATCTAACCCCGTGCTGTACCTGTCCTGGGAGTGTTTGATGGGGACAGTGTACAGGGAGCTTTACTCTGTATCTAACTCTGTGCTGTACATGTCGTGGGAGTGTTTGATGGGGACAGTGTAGAGGGAGCTTTACTCTGTATCTAACCCGGTGCTGTACCTGTCCTGGGAGTGTTTGATGGGGACAGTGTAGAGGGAGCTTGACTCTGTATCTAACCCCGTGCTGTACCTATCCTGGGAGTGTTGGATGGGGACAGTGTAGAGGGAGCTTTACTCTGTATCTAACCCCGTGCTGTCCCTGTCCTGGGAGTGTTTGATGGGGACAGTGTAGAGGGAGCTTTACTCTGTATCTAACCCCGTGCTGTACCTGTCCTGGGAGTGTTTGATGGGGACAGTGTACAGGGAGCTTTACTCTGTATCTAACTCTGTGCTGTACCTGTCCTGGGAGTGTTAGATGGGGACAGTATAGAGGGAGCTTGACTCTGTATCTAACCCCGTGCTGTACCTGTCCTGGGAGTGTTTGATGGGGACAGTGTACAGGGAGCTTTACTCTGTATCAAACCCCGTGCTGTACCTGTCCTGGGAGTGTTTGATGGGGATAGTGCAGAGGGAGCTTTACTCTGTATCTAACCCCGTGCTGTACCTGTCGTGGGAGTGTTTGATGGGGACAGTGTAGAGGGAGCTTTAGTCTGTATCTAACCCCATGCTGTACCTGTCCTGGGAGTGTTTGATGGGGACAGTGTAGAGGGAGCTTTACTCTGTATCTAACCCCGTGCTGTACCTGTCCTGGGAGTGTTTGATGGGGACAGTGTACAGGGAGCTTTACTCTGTATCTAACTCTGTGCTGTACCTGTCCTGGGAGTGTTAGATGGGGACAGTATAGAGGGAGCTTGACTCTGTATCTAACCCCGTGCTGTACCTGTCCTGGGAGTGTTTGATGGGGACAGTGCAGAGGGAGCTTTACTCTATATCTAACCCCGTGCTGTACCTGTCGTGGGAGTGTTTGATGGGGACAGTGTAGAGGGAGCTTTACTCTGTATCTAACCCCATGCTTCACCTGTCATGAGAGTGTTTGATGGGGACAGTGTAGAGGGAGCTTTACTCTGTATCTAACCCCGTGCAGTACCTGTCCTGGGAGTGTTTGATGGGGACAGTGTAGAGGGAGCTTTACTCTGTATCTAACACCATGCTGTACCTGTCCTGGGAGTGATTGATGGGGACAGTGCAGAGGGAGCTTTACTCTGTATCTAACCCCGTGCTGTACCTGTCCTGGGAGTGTTTGATGGGGACAGTGTAGAGGGAGCTTTACTCTGTATCTAACCCTGTGCTGTACCTGTCCTGGGAGTGTTTGACGGGGACAGTGTAGAGGGAGCTTTACTCTATATCTAACCCCGTGCTGTACCTGTCCTGGGAGTGTTTAATGGGGACAGTGTAGAGGGAGCTTTACTCTGTATCTAACCCCTTGCTGTACCAGTCCTGGGAGTGTTTGATGGGGACAGTGTAGAGAGAGCTTTACTCTGTATCTAACCCCGTGCTGTACCTGTCCTGGGAGTGTTTGATGGGGACAGTGTCGAGGGAGCTTTACTCTGTATCTAACCCCGTGCTGTACCTGTCCTGGGAGTGTTTGATGGGAACAGTGCAGAGGGAGCTTTACTCTGTCTCTAACCCCGTGCTGTACCTGTCCAGGAAGTGATTGATGGGGACAGTGCAGAGGGAGCTTTACTCTGTATCTAACCCCGTGCTGTACCTGTCCTGGGAGTGTTTGATGGGGACAGTGTAGAGGGAGCTTTACTCTGTATCTAACCCTGTGCTGTACCTGTCCTGGGAGTGTTTGACGGGGACAGTGTAGAGGGAGCTTTACTCTGTATCTAACCCAGTGCTGTACCTGTCCTGGGAGTGTTTGATGGGGACAGTGTAGAGGGAGCTTTACTCTGTATCTAACTCTGTGCTGTACCTGTCCTGGGAGTGTTTGATGGGGACAGTGTCGAGGGAGCTTTACTCTGTATCTAACCCCGTGCTGTACCTGTCCTGGGAGTGTTTGATGGGGACAGTGCAGAGGGAGCTTTACTCTGTATCTAACCCATGCTGTACCTGTCCTGGGAGTGTTTGATGGGGACAGTGTAGAGGGAGCTTTACTCTGTATCTAACCCCGTGCTGTCCCTGTCCTGGGAGTGTTTGATGGGGATAGTGTAGAGGGAGCTTTACTCTGTATCTAACCCGTGCTGTACCTGTCCTGGGAATGTTTGATGGGGACAGTGTAGAGGGAGCTTTACTCTGTATCTAACCCCGTGCTGTACTTATCCTGGGAGTGTTTGATGGGGACAGTGTAGAGGGAGATTTACTCTGTATCTAACTCCTTGCTGTACCTGTCCTGGGAGTGTTTGATGGGGACAGTGTACAGGGAGCTTTACTCTGTATCTAACTCTGTGCTGTACCTGTCCTGGGAGTGTTTGATGGAGACAGTGTAGAGGGAGCTTTACTCTGTATCTAACTCTGTGCTGTACCTGTCCTGGGAGTGTTTGATGGGGACAGTGTAGAGGGAGCTTGACTCTGTATCTAACCCCGTGCTGTACCTGTCGTGGGAGTGTTTGATGGGGACAGTGTAGAGGGAGCTTTACTCTGTATCTAACCCGGTGCTGTACCTGTCCTGGGAGTGATTGATGGGGACGGTGTCGAGGGAGCTTTACTCTGTATCTAACCCCATGCTGTACCTGTCGTGGGAGTGTTTGATGGGGACAGTGTAGAGGGAGCTTTACTCTGTATCTAACCCCGTGCAGTACCTGTCCTGGGAGTGTTTGATGGGGACAGTGTAGAGGGAGCTTTACTCTGTTTCTAACCCCGTGCTGTACCTGTCCTGGGAGTGTTTGATGGGGACAGTGTAGAGGCAGCTTTACTCTGTATCTAACCCGGTGCTGTACCTGTCCTGGGAGTGTTTGATGGGGACAGTGTAGAGGGAGCTTGACTCTGTATCTAACCCCGTGCTGTACCTATCCTGGGAGTGTTGGATGGGGACAGTGTAGAGGGAGCTTTACTCTGTATCTAACCCCGTGCTGTCCCTGTCCTGGGAGTGTTTGATGGGGACAGTGTACAGGGAGCTTTACTCTGTATCTAACCCCGTGCTGTACCTGTCCTGGGAGTGTTTGATGGGGACAGTGTACAGGGAGCTTTACTCTGTATCTAACTCTGTGCTGTACCTGTCGTGGGAGTGTTTGATGGGGACAGTGTAGAGGGAGCTTTACTCTGTATCTAACCCGGTGCTGTACCTGTCCTGGGAGTGTTTGATGGGGACAGTGTAGAGGGAGCTTGACTCTGTATCTAACCCCGTGCTGTACCTATCCTGGGAGTGTTGGATGGGGACAGTGTAGAGGGAGCTTTACTCTGTATCTAACCCCGTGCTGTCCCTGTCCTGGGAGTGTTTGATGGGGACAGTGTAGAGGGAGCTTTACTCTGTATCTAACCCCGTGCTGTACCTGTCCTGGGAGTGTTTGATGGGGACAGTGTACAGGGAGCTTTACTCTGTATCTAACTCTGTGCTGTACCTGTCCTGGGAGTGTTAGATGGGGACAGTATAGAGGGAGCTTGACTCTGTATCTAACCCCGTGCTGTACCTGTCCTGGGAGTGTTTGATGGGGACAGTGTACAGGGAGCTTTACTCTGTATCTAACCCCGTGCTGTACCTGTCCTGGGAGTGTTTGATGGGGATAGTGCAGAGGGAGCTTTACTCTGTATCTAATCCCGTGCTGTACCTGTCGTGGGAGTGTTTGATGGGGACAGTGTAGAGGGAGCTTTAGTCTGTATCTAACCCCATGCTGTACCTGTCCTGGGAGTGTTTGATGGGGACATGTAGAGGGAGCTTTACTCTGTATCTAACCCCGTGATGTACCTGTCCTGGGAGTGTTTGATGGGGACAGTGTACAGGGAGCTTTACTCTGTATCTAACTCTGTGCTGTACCTGTCCTGGGAGTGTTTGATGGGGACAGTGTAGAGGGTGCTTTACTCTGTATCTAACCCCGTGCTGTACCTGTCCTGGGAGTGTTTGATGGGGACAGTGCAGAGGGAGCTTTACTCTATATCTAACCCCGTGCTGTACCTGTCGTGGGAGTGTTTGATGGGGACAGTGTAGAGGGAGCTTTACTCTGTATCTAACCCCATGCTGCACCTGTCATGAGAGTGTTTGATGGGGACAGTGTAGAGGGAGCTTTACTCTGTATCTAACCCCGTGCAGTACCTGTCCTGGGAGTGTTTGATGGGGACAGTGTAGAGGGAGCTTTAATCGGTATCTAACCCCGTGCTGTACCTGTCCTGGGAGTGATTGATGGGGACAGTGCAGAGGGAGCTTTACTCTGTATCTAACCCCGTGCTGTACCTGTCCTGGGAGTGTTTGCTGGGGACAGTGTAGAGGGAGGTTTACTCTGTATCTAACCCTGTGCTGTACCTGTCCTGGGAGTGTTTGATGGGGACAGTGTAGAGGGAGCTTTACTCTGTATCTAACCCCGTGCCGTACCTGTCCTGGGAGTGTTTGATGGGGACAGTATAGAGGGAGCTTTACTCTGTATCTAACCCAATGCTGTACCTGTCCTGGGAGTGTTTGATGGGGACAGTGTAGAGGGAGCTTTACTCTGTATCTAACCCCGTGCTGTACCTGTCCTGGGAGTGTTTGATGGGGTCAGTGTAGAGGGAGCTTTACTCTGTATCTAACCCCGTGCTGTCCCTGCCCTGGGAGTGTTTGATGGGGACAGTATAGAGGGAGGTTTTCTCTGTATCTAACCCTGTGCAGTACCTGTCCTGGGAGTGTTTGATGGGGACAGTGTAGAGGGAGCTTTACTCTGTATCTAACCCCGTGCAATATCTGCCCTGGGAGTTTTTGATGGGGACAGTGTAGAGGGAGCTTTAATCTGTATCTAACCCTGTGCTGTTCCTGTCCTGGGAGTGTTTGATGGGGACAGTGTAGAGGGAGCTTTACTCTGTATCTAACCCTGTGCTGTACCTGTCCTGGGAGTGTTTGATGGGGACAGTGTAGAGGGAGCTTTACTCTGTATCTAACCCCGTGCAATATCTGCCCTGGGAGTGTTTGATGGGGACAGTGTAGAGGGAGCTTTAATCTGTATCTAACCCTGTGCTGTTCCTGTCCTGGGAGTGTTTGATGGGGACACTGTAGAGTGAGCTTTACTCTGTATCTAACCCCGTGCTGTACCTGTCGTGGGAGTGTTTGATGGGGACAGTGTAGAGGGAGCTTTACTCTGTATCTAACCCCGTGCAATATCTGCGCTGGGAGTGTTTGATGGGGACAGTGTAGAGGGAGCTTTAATCTGTATCTAACCCGGTGCTGTTCCTGTCCTGGGAGTGTTTGATGGGGACACTGTAGAGGGAGCTTTACTCTGTATCTAACCCCGTGCTGTACCTGTCCTGGGAGTGTTTGATGGGGACAGTGTAGAGGGAGCTTTAATCTGTATCTAACCCTGTGCTGTTCCTGTCCTGGGAGTGTTTGATGGGGACAGTGTAGAGGGAGCTTTATTCTGTATATAACCCTGTGCTGTGCTGCTCTGTGAGTGTGTGACGAGGTTAGTGTAGAGGGTGTCATGTTAGGTACACTGGTCTAACACCGGCTGCAACTGGATGCAGGTTAGATCAGAAAGATACTCCAGATCTTGAAGTTGGTTCAATCAGGTTTATTGAACAGTGGCACAGTTAGCACAGTTCTCTGTGAGTTCGACTCTCTGCTAACTTAAGTGTGGTTACTCTGTCTGACTGAACCAGACTAGCTCTTAGCCACGTGGTGGGGGTGTGAGATTGTAACAACTCCCTTGACTGACTCTCTCGATGTTCATCAGTGGAAAGAGACGGAGTGTGAGTGCCTCGTGTCTTTTATAGTCAGATCCCACCCCAGAGTGTCCTGCCTGCTTATTGGTCATGTCCTGTTCTCTGTGCCCATTAGCTGCTTGTCTATTCCTGTCTGTATATCATTATGTGTGTGTCTGCATATCATGACATCTCTCCTTTTATTTATGTTTGGATGACATATGTGAATGTATTTGCAATAATAGGCCAATATTAACATATATACATGCAGTGGATGTGAACATATGTACATGTGAAAACAGCTGTCTCATGCGAGACACAGAACATAGCAAACAGAACAAATGTTAATAAGTCCCGTCTCTGTGGCTTGCGTCTGATCCTGGTCGACCGCCGGAGAGGTGGTGGTGGGGACGACAGCGCCTTGATGGGCGGGATTGAAGCTTGACTGGTGGCCTCGTGAGTCGAGGTATCTGGAGGTGGCAAAACAACAGAAGGAAACGGAGAAGAATGTAGTTGCGGGCAGGCAACTTTGCGCAGTGCCCGTCTGTTTTGTCGCACAACAGAACCATCAGCCAGACGTACAACATACGAATGGGGGGCAACCTGTCGAACAACGACAGCTGGAGTTGACCAGCCTCCATCAGGGATCTTGACCCAAACAGTGTCTGATGGGGATAACACGGGCAAATCGGTGGCATGAGCATCATAGCCCTGTTTTTACCGGTCTTGGAGTTGCTGCACCTTCTGCAGCACCGGGAGGTGATCCAGGTTGGGCAAGTGTATGGCTGGAAGTGTCGTTCGCAGGTCCCTGTTCATCAGGAGTTGAGCTGGCGACATGCCAGTGGACAGTGGGGTTGCCCTGTACGCAAGTAGCGCAAGGTGAATGTCAGACGCAGAATCCGCGGCCTTGCAGATGAGCTGCTTCACTATGTGCACCCCTTTCTCAACTTTTCCGTTTGACTGTGGATAGTGTGGGCTGGAAGTGACATGTTTGAACGATACGACTGGGCAAACAGAGACCATTCCATTCATGGCTGCTGAAGCACGGGCCATTGTCACTCATGACAGTGAGTGGGATACCATGCCTGGAGAACGTCTCCTTACAGATCTTGATGACGGTCCGAGATGTGAGGTCTGAGAGTTTCACGACTTCAGGGTTATTGGAAAAGTAATCAATGATTAACACGTAATCACGACCATTTGCATGAAAGAGGTCGATGCCAACCTTGGGCCACGGAGAGGTTTCGATTTCATGCTGCTGAAGTGTCTCCTTACTCTGCGCTGGCTGGAAGAGTTTACAGGTCGCACAGTTAAGGACCATGTTCGCAATGCCCTGGCTGATCCCGAGCCAGTAGACAGCCTGCCTGGCTCTGCGTCTGCACTTTTCCACATCCAGGTGGCCCTCATGGATTTGACGGAGCACCGAGCTCTGGAGACTGTGTGGAATTACAATCTGTTCCAGTTTGAGGAGGATACATCAACCACCGTCACGTCGTTCTTTACATTGAAAAATTGAGGGCACTGCCCTTTTTGCCAGCCATTGGCTAGGTGTTGCATAACACGCTGCAAGAGGGGGTCTTTGGCTGTCTCCTCACGGATACGAATCACCTTCTCATCAGATGCCGAGAGGGTGCGAGCACACAGCTGCACCTGTGAATCAACCTGTGACTCAGTTTGCTGGATGACGTTCAGTGGTTCACTAAGCACGGTGATGGAGCGGGACAGTGTATATCGGCAATGATGAGCTCCTTGCCAGGCGTGTAGATCAGGTCAAAGTCGTACCTTCTGAGTTTGAGGCGGATGCGCTGCAACGGAGGCATCATGTTGTTCAGGTCCTTGTGGATAATGTGGAGCAGAGGCCTATGATCCGTCTCAACTGTGAATGCCGGCAGGCCGGAGACATAGTCGTGAAACTTGAGAATGCCAGTGAGAAGGCCCAGGCATTCCTTCTCTATTTGCGCATACCTTGTTTCGGTGGGCGGCATGGCCCTCGATGCGTAGGCTACCGGTGCCCAGGATGAGGTGTCATCGCGTTGAAGCAGCACCGCACTGATGCCATCCTGGCTCGCATCTGTCGAGATCTTCGTCTCCCTGTCTGGGTCGAAAAATGTCAAGACGGGTGCAGTGGTGAGCTTGGCTTTCAGCTCCAACCACTTTGCCTGTTGTGCTGCCTTCCACTCAAAGGCAGTGGACTTTCTTACTCGGTTTCATAGGGCCGTGGTGTGTGAGGCCAGGTTTGGGATGAACTTGCCCAGAAAATTGACCATACCCAGGAAGCGCAATACCGCCTTCTTGTCTTCCGGGACCTTCATGGCTGCGATAGCCTTGACCTTGTCTGTGTCCGGGCGCACGCCCTGCTGAGAGATCTGGTCTCCCAGGAACTTGAGTGTCGACATGCCAAAGCAGCATTTGGACCTGTTCAGCTTCAGGCCATTGGCGTGGACATGGCGGAATACCTGCTGGAGACGGGAAACATGCTCCTCCGGGGTCGTGGACCATATAACGTCGTCCACGTACACACAAACCCCTTCAATGCCCTCCATCATCTGCTCCATGATGCGCTGAAATATCGCTGATGCCGAGACAATTCCAAACGGCATGCGATTATAGCAGTATCTGCCAAATGGTGTGTTGAAGGTGCAAAGCCTTCTGCTGGACTCATCCAGCTGGATTTGCCAGAATCCATGTGACACATCTAACTTCGTGAAAAACCGTGCGTGTGCCATCTCACTGGTGAGTTCCTCCCGCTTCGGGATGGAGTAGTGGTCACACATTATATTCTGGTTGAGATCCTTGGGATCAATGCAGATGCTCAGGTCTCCAGAGGGTTTTTTAACCACCACCATCGAGCTGACCCAGTCAGTCGGTTCGGTTACCCTGGAAATGAACCCTGCTGCTGCAGCCCCTTGAGCTGTTCCTTCAGGTGCTCCTTCACCGGAGCCGGGACCCGGCGTGGTGCATGGACCACTGGCTTGGCATCAGGTCGCAGTCGGATCTTGTACCGATATGGCAAAGTGCCCATCCCGTCAAACACATCTGGATACTGAACGAGGATGTCGTCAATGCCAGCTTGAAGATCCACGTTGGAGGATGCCGTTGAATAAACCTGCTGCACCAGGTTTAGCTTTTTGCAGGCATGCACGCCCAGTAGGGATGCCCTGTCCGGATTGACAATTTCAAACCTTAGCCGTGCATGGGTACTCCGGTTGGAGACAAGTAGATGGCAGGACCCCAGTGCCGTGATGGCATTACTGTTATAGCCCAGGAGCTGGCAGGCTGCTGGAAGGACCTTAAGGGGCTTCTTGATGCGTTTGAAGTCTGCCTGTGAGAGGAGGTTGGCAGAAGCACCTGTGTCCAGCTTGAACTGGATGGAGCAGCGGTTGACCTGCATCACCGCACGCCATTCGTCCTCCGAATCCACAGCGAGGATAGACTGAATGCGAGATGAGTTTGGTGTGGCATGTTCACATGTGGTAATGATGCGCACTCGGTAGGTGGACTCCAGGCACTCGTCCTCTGGATCCGTTGTACTGCCAGGATCAGAATCCTGTAATCATCGTTGCACACTCTGGACCCGCCGTCGTCGGAATTGGGAGTGCTGACCTCTGACTGGTGGTGCAGACCTGCACAAGGCTGCATAGTGTCCAGGCTTCACGCAGTTTAAACATCGCCTGCCTCTTGCAGGGCAGTGTCCCTTTAAGTGGGCGTTGCCACAGTTCGGGGACGTCGGCATCGTGACGCGGTGTACGTCGTCGCACATGCGCAGTGCGGTCGGCAGACGTCTGCACCTGCGCAGTGCGGGTGTCGGCCGCTTCGTTATCCCGTTCGCATCGCGCATGCGTGGGGCTCCGGGAAAAGTGCGCAAGATGGTCGCTGTCTTCAATGCTGAGGTGATGCATCCGGGAGATGGCCTGCACACTCTCTGCCTCAAGGGAGGCAAGTTTCTCATTTTCAGCCGATTTGTATTGGGAATACCGATTTTTTGCGTGCTCATGCACTGTACATGTTTCAATCGCGACTGGCAGGGTCATATGCTTGATTTTTAAGAGCTGCTCTCTCAGAGGATCAGAGTGAACTCCAAACACGATTTGGTCTCTGATCCTGGAGTCAGCAATATCATCAAAGTTGCAGGACAGCGCTAGCAGGCGGAGGTTGGTTAAGGAGGAGTTGAAAGACTCATCTTTCCCTTGAAGACGTTGTTTGAATATATAGCGCTCGAAGATTTCATCGGAGTCCACTTCACAGTGACTATCGAACTTGTCCAGGAGGGTCTGAAACTTTGTCTTGTCCTGGCCTTCGGTGAAGTTAAACGAGTTGAAGAGTTCGATGGCTTGATCACCCGCTGTCGAGAGGAGATGCGCGATCTTTCTTGCATCAGACGCACCCTCGAGGTCTGAGGTTTCGATGTACAGCAGAAACTTTTTCTTGAATGTCCGCCAATTGGCACTGAGATTGCCGGAGGTCCTGAGCTGGTGAGGAGCCTGAATCTTCTCCATGGTGCCGGGATACATTCGCTGGTCGTCACAGAACGGACTGAGGTAAGCCACCTTCAATTAGTAGTCTCCTGGTACCATGTTGTGTTAGGTACACTGGTCTAACATTGGCTGCAACTGGATGCAGCTTAGATCAGAAAGATACTCCAGACCTTGTAGTTAGTTGAATCAGGTTTATTGAACAAATAGCACAGTTAGCACAGTTCTCTGTGAGTTCGACTCTCTGCTAACTTAAGTGTGGTGACTCTGTCTGACTGAACCAGACTAGCTCTCAGCCACCTGGTGGGGGTGTAAGATTGTAACAACACCCTTGACTGACTCTCTAGATGTTCATCAGTGGAAAGAGGCGGAGTGTGAGTGCCTCGTGCCTTTTATAGTCAGATCCCACCCCTGAGTGTCCTGCCTGCTTATTGGTCATGTCCTGTGTCCATTAGCTGCCTGTCTGTGCCTGTCTGTATATCATTGTGTGTCTGCATATCCTGACAGAGGGAGCTTGACTAAATGTAGGATTCCCTTGTCAGATGAAAACAGTGCCCTTCGATTACTCACTATGTTTACTCACTATGCAGGACGTGGTTGATATTCATCCTGTTTCACACCTCGCTGAGATCACGTATTTCCATTTTGGTTCAACATCCTGTTGATCTCATTGTGGTCCTGGTGAACCTCGCCTTTGATCATTGTCGGAAAAGCAGGACCCATCATCTCTGCCTTGAGATACCCCAACCAACACTCCAACCTTTCAAACACTCATCAACCAGAGTCACGGCCACCTCTCCCTTCTGCCCTCCCTACACGCACCTCCCTATCTCTGTAGCCTCCTTCAGTCCCTACAACCCTCCCAATTTCTGCAACCTCATCCAGCCACTACAACACTCCAAATCTCTGTAACCTCCTCCAGCCCCTACTACCCTCCCAATCTCTGTAACCTCCTCCAGCCCCTACAACCCTCCCTATCTCTGTAACCTCCTCCAGCCCCTACAACCCTTCCTATCTCTGTAACCTCCGCCAGCCCCTACAACCCTCTCTATCTCTGTAACCTCCTCCAGCCCCTACAATCCTCCCTATCTCTGTAACCTCCTCCAGCCCCTACAACCCTCCCTATCTCTGTAACATCCTGCAGTCCCTACAACCCTCCCTATCTCTGTAACATCCTGCAGTCCCTAAAGCCCTCCATATCTTGAACCACCTCCAGTCCCAACAAACCTCCAGCACGGTAGCACAAGTGGGTAGCACTGTGGCTTCACAGCGCCAGGGTCCCAGGTTCGATTCCCCGCTGGGTCACTGTCTGTGCGGAGTCTGCACATTCTCCCCGTGTCTGCGTGGGTTTCCTCCGGGTGATCCGGTTTCCTCCCACAGTCCAAAGGCGTGCAGGTTAGGTGGATTGGCCATGGTAACGTCCCCTTAGTGACCAAAAAGGTTAGGAGGGGTTGTTGGGTTACAGGGATAGGCTGGGTGGAAGTGAGGGCTTAAGTGGGTCGGTGCAGACTCGATGGGCCGAATGGCCTCCTTCTGCACTGTATGTTCTATCTCTGCAACCTCCTCCAGTCCCTACAACCTTCCCTATCTCTGCAACCTCCTCCAGTCCGTACAGCCCTCTCTATCTCTGCAGCCTCCTTCAGCCCCAACAACACTCCCTCTCTCTGTAACCTCCTCCAGACCCTACAACCCTCCCTAACTCTGTAACCTCCTCCAGCCCCTACAACCCTCCCTATCTCTGTAACCTCCTCCAGACCCAACAACCCTCCCTATCTCTGTAACCTCCTCCAGACCCAACAACCCTCCCTATCTCTGTACCCTCCTCCAGACCCTACAACTCTCATTATCTCTGTAACCTCCTCCAGTCCCGACAACCCTCCCTATCCCTGTAACCTCCTCCAGCCCCTACAGCCTTCCCTATCTATGTAACCTCCTCCAGCCCCTACAACCCTCCCTATCTCTGTAACCTCCTCCAGACCCAACAACCCTCCCTATCTCTGTAACCTCCTCCAGACCCAACAACCCTCCCTATCTCTGTAACCTCCTCCAGACCCAACAACCCTCCCTATCTCTGTAACCTCCTCCAGCCCCTACAGCCTTCCCTATCTCTGTAACCTCCTCCAGCCCCTACAACCCTCCCTATCTCTGTAAACTCCTCCAGCCTCGACAGCCCTCCCTATCTCTGGAACCTCCTCCAGACCCAAAAACCCTCCCTATCTCTGTCACCTCCTCCAGACCCAACAACCCTCCCTATCTCTGTAACCTCCTCCAGCCCCTACAACTCTCCCTATCTCTGTAAACTCCTCTAGCCTCGACAGCCCTCCCTATCTCTGGAACCTCCTCCAGACCCATCAACCCTCCCTATCTCTGTAACCTCCTCCAGCCCCAACAACCCTCCCTATCTCTGTAACCTCCTCCAGCCCCTACAACCCTCCCTATCTCTGTAACCTCCTCCAGCCCCTACAACCCTCCCTATCTCTGTAACCTCCTCCAGCCCCTACAACCCTCCCTATCTTGCATGGTGTACCGAAAACAGTCTCTCTCTCAATGTCAGCCAAACCAAGGAACTGACCACCTACACTCGGAAGTAGCGCGACACACGCTCCCGTCTGCATCAATGGCTCCGCAGTGGAGGTGGTTGACCGCTTTAGGTTCCTGGGGGTCACCATCACCAACAGGCTGTCCTGGTCCACTCACGTTGATGAAACAGTCAGGAAAGCCGAACAACATCTCTACTTCCTACGGAAGCTAAAGAAATTTGGCATATCTGCATCAACTCTCACAAACCTCTACAGATGTGCGATAGAGAGCATCCTATCCGGCTGCATCACAGCCTGGAACGGCAACTGCTCGGTCCAAGATCGCAAGAAACTACAGAGTGTGGTGAACTCAGCCCAACGCATCACACAAGCTTGCCATCCTCCCATTGATTCTGTCTCCACCTTCCGCTGCCTCAGGAAGACAGACAGCATTGTCAGGGAGCCCTCCCACCCAGGCATTGCCTTCTTCCAGACCCTTCCATCAGGCAGAAGGTACAGAAGTCTGAAGACTCGCACATCCAGACATACGAACAGCTTCTTCCCCACAGCTACTAGACTCCTCAACGACTCCCCCTCGGACTGATCTGTTCGCTGTAAGAACACTATCCACGATGCCCTATGCTGCTCTTGCTTATGTCGTATTTGTTTTTTTATTTTGCTCTTGTTCCCCACTGTAACCAATTACTTATTTGTCGATGTACTGTGTACTTTTTTGCATTCACTGTAACTATCTGCTATTCCTTTTTGTCTACTGTGTTCGTACTGTGTCCGCTTCCTTGGTCGCAGAAAAATACTTTTCACTGTACATCAGTACATGTGACAATAAATAAATCAATCAATAAAATATCTCTGTAACCTCCTCCAGCACCTCCAACTCACCCTTTCTCTATCACCTCACCCACCCTTACAACTCTCCGTATCTCTGTAAAATTCTCCAGCCTTTTGCAAACCTCCCTATCTCTGTAACCTCCAGATCTTAAAACCCTCCTTATCTGTGGAAAATGCTCCAGCCTCAACAACCCTTCCTATCTCTGTAACCTCTGCCAGCCCCGAACACCCCTCCTATCTCTGTAACCTCCTCCAGCCCCTACCAACCATCCCTATCTCTGTAACCTCCACCAGCCCCTATAACCCTGCCTATCTCTGTAACCTCCTCCAGCCCCTTCAACCATCCCTATCTCTGTAACCTCATCCAGTCCCTACAACCCTCCCTATCACTGAACCTCATCCAGCCCCTACAACCCTCCCATCTCTGTAACCTCCTCCAGCCCCTACCAACCATCCCTATCTCTGTAACCTCCTCCAGCCCCTATAACCCTGCCTATCTCTGTAACCTCATCCAGTCCATACAACCCTTCCTATCTCTGTGACCTCCTCCAGCCCCTACAACCCTCCCTATCTCTGTGACCTCCTCCAGTCCCTACAACCCTGCCTATCTCTGTAACCTCCTCCAGTCCCTACAACCCTGCCTATCTCTGTAACCTCCTCAAGCCCCTACAACCCTGCCTATCACTGGAACCTCCTCCAGCCCCTACAACCATCCCTATCTCTGTAACCCCTTCAAGCCCCTACAACCCTCCCTATCTCTGTAACCTCCTCCAGTCCCTACAACCCTGCCTATCTCTGTAACCTCCTCCAGCCCCTACAACCCTGCCTATCTCTGTAACCTCCTTCAGCCCCTACAACCCTCCCTATCTCTGTAACCTCCTCCAGTCCCTACAACCCTGCCTATCTCTGTAACCTCCTTCAGCCCCTACAACCCTCCCTATCTCTGTAACCTCCTCCAGTCCCTACAACCCTGCCTATCTCTGTAACCTCCTCCAGCCCCTACAACCCTGCCTATCTCTGTAACCTCCTTCAGCCCCTACAACCCTCCCTATCTCTGTAACCTCCTCCAGCCCCAACAACCCTCCCTCTCTCTGTAACCTGCTCCAGTCCCGACAACCCTGCCTATCTCTGTAACCTCCTTCAGCCCCTACAACCCTCCCTATCTCTGTAACCTCCTCCAGCCCCAACAACCCTCCCTCTCTCTGTAACCTGCTCCAGTCCCTACAACCCTCCCTATCTCTGTAACCTCCTTCAGCCCCTACAACCCTCCCCATTTCTGTAACCTCCTCCAGCCCCAACAACCCTCCCTCTCTCTGGAACCTGCTCCAGTCCCTACAACCCTCCCTATCTCTGTAACCTCCTTCAGCCCCTACAACCCTCCCTATCTCTGTAACCTCCTCCAGCCCCAACAACCCTCCCTCTCTCTGTAACCTGCTCCAGTCCCTACAACCCTCCCTATCTCTGTAACCTCCTTCAGCCCCTACAACCCTCCCTATCTCTGTAACCTCCTCCAGCCCCTACAACCCTCCCTATCTCTGTAACCTCCTCCAGCCCCAACAACCCTCCCTCTCTCTGTAATCTCCTCCAGCCCCTACAACCCTCCCTATCTCTGTAACCTCCTCCAGCCCCTACAACTCTGCCTATCACTGTAACCTCCTCCAGCCCCTACAACTCTCCCTATCTCTGTAACCTCCTCCAGCCCCTACAACCCTCCCTATCTCTGTAACCTCCTCCAGCCCCTACAACTCTGCCTATCACTGTAACCTCCTACAACCCTCCTTGATATCTGCGCTCCTTCAATCCGGCATCTTGAACATTCCCCAATTCCCATTGTTCCAGTGTTGGTTTTTAATGGGAGATTTAGTGGATTAGAGGGATGGTCTTTGATGGAAGAGTTTGAGAGTTTGGTGATGATCTCAATGGGAGGGTTGATGGATTAGAGGAATGGTCCTCGGTGGGAGAGCTAGGGGCTCAGATGGACTGTCTTCGATTGGAGAGTTAGAGGATCAGAGGGATGGTCGTTGATGGGAGTGTTAGGGGGGATTAGGGGGATAGTCTTCGATGGGAGAGTTAGGGGGATTAGAGGGATGGTCTTCGATGGGAGAGTTAGGGGATTAGAGGGATGGTCTTCGATGGGAGAGTTAGGAGGGTTTAGAGCAATGGTCTTTGATGGGAGAGTTAGGGAGATTACAGGGAGGGTCTTCGATTTGAGGGTTGGGGAACCAGAGTGAGGGTCTTTGACAGAAGAGTTGGTGGTTTAGATGATGGTCTCCGACAGGAGAGTTGGGGGATTAGAGGGACTGTCTTCGACAGGAGAGTTGGGGGTTTCGAGGAATGGTCTCCGACGGGAAACCCAACTGGCCCGCTTCAGTCTCAAGGCCATCGGAATTTAGGGACTGACCTCTGGAGCAATATAGTCATGGAAACAACATTGTCGAAAGGCTGATGTTTGACGGTATGTATTAGTCAGAACATTAGCAGCAGGGGAAGGTCCGTCGAGCGTGGGCCGGAATCTGATCGAATTCGATATTTGAGCTTGGGAGTGTGAAGAGTGAGTCATGGAACAGGGTCACTCGGTTTACCTCGACAACCGTTGAGAGGGCGAGGTAGAAACTGTTTACTAGAAATCAGACAAAGTTGCACGGAGAGAACAACTCATTGATTAAACCACATCTGAACATGTGGGTAATTGTTAAAGCAAATGTGGTCAATTAGAAGCCTGCTGTATAGGCCGGACACAAAATTTCATCTCACAAAATCTGTATAAAGAATGAGACCATTCACCCCATTGAGTCCATGCTGGCCCTGTGAAAGTGCATTCTACCTAGCCCCAATCGGGGGTGGGGGGGGGGGGGAAACCTCTGTTGGTTCCAGTTATGCCCAGCGTAAAGATAGTTGTGGTGGTTGGAGGTCAATCATCTCAGCTCCAGGACCTCACTGTTCCTCAGGGTAGTGTCCTCAGTCCAAACATCTTCAGCTGCTTCATCAATGACCTCTTTTCCATCATAAGGTCAGAGGTGGGGATGTTTGCGGATGACTGCACAATGTTCAGCTCCATTCATAACTCCTCAGATAATGAAGCAGTCCATGTCCAAATGCAGCAAGAACCGGACAACGTCCAGGTTTGGGCTGACAAGTGGCAAGTTACATTCGTGACACTCAAGTGCCAGACAATGACCATCTCCGACAAGATACAGTCTAACCATCGCTGCTTGACATTCAATACTGAATCCCCCCACTATCAACATCCTGGGGGTTACCATTGACCAGAAGCTGAACTGGACCCAGCCATATAAATACTGTGGCTACCAGGGCAGGCCAGAGGCTGGGAATCCTGCGGAGAGGAAATCACCTCCTGACTCTCCTCCCCAAAGCCTGTCCATCTACAAGGACACAGGTCGGGAGTGTGATGGGACTCTCTCCACTTGCCTGGATGAGTGGCAGCTCCAACAACACTCGAGAAGCTCGACACCATCCAGGACAAAGCAGCTCCCGCTCGATCGACACCCCATCCACAGACATTCACTCCCTCCAACACCGACACACAGCAGCAGCCGTGTGTACCGTCTACAAGATGCTCTGCAGCGATTGGCCAAGGCTCCTTCGACAGCACTTTCCAAACCCGCCACCTCTACCATCCAGAGGGACAAGGGGCAGCAGACACATGGGCAACACCCACCACCTGCAAATTCCAAACCCCACACTCACCATCCTGACTGGGAAATATATCGACCGTTCCTTCACTGTCGCTGGGTCAAAATCCTGCAACTCCCTCGCTAACAGCACTGTGGGTGTACCTACACCACACGGGACTGCAGCGGTTCAAGATGGCGGCTCACCCACCATCTTCTAAAGGGGCAAATAGGGTTGGGCAATAAAGGCCAGCAAAGCCCACATCAGGCAAATGAAAAAAAAAAGAATGTAAATAAACCAATTAAAATAAACATTTTGAGCTTATGATCACTGTTGCCTAAATATTCTCCCACTGACACTGATAAAGGTTCCTTATTTACTCAGTCAACGTTCACTTTGTTGCTCAAGGGCAAAAGAGATGAATTTTGATGTGTAGAAGTGTGAGGTGATTCATTTTTGCAGGGGGAATATGACGAGACAAATAAAGGGTCAAACTCTAAAGGAGGTGTGGAAACAGAGAGCCCTCAGTGTACCTAAGCCATTGAAGGCGGCAGGCAGGTTGAGAGAGCAGTTACTAAAGTGTACAATATCCTAGGTTTTATTAATTGAGTACAAGAGTGAGGATGTCATAGAATCATAGAATCCCTGCAGTGCAGAAGGAGGCCATTCGGCCCATCGCGTGTGCACTGACCCTCTGAAAGAGTACCTCACCCATGCCCACTCCCCCATCCTATCCCATTAACCCCTTAATCTAACGTACTCGTCTTTTTGGACACTAAGGGGCAATTTAGCATGGCCAGTCCACCTAACCTGTCCATGTTGAACTTGTACATTGGCACTCATTGCTAATGGAATTGTTGGGGGACATTTTCTGATACTGGACTATGATATAAATGTAACTACATTTTTGCTCCTATATTACTTTTAAATAGTTCTGCTCAGACAAAAGGTACTCATTGGCTTAGATGCCTGTTTAGAAGAGGCAATTTGTAGAAATAGATAGTGTACACACAATGCTTGTTAATATCAGAAAGGACACAAAATGGATGTTAGCTTTTATAGCAATACTAAAGACACAAAATGGCCAAACTAGCCACATTCCTGAACAATAAGTTACAAACTGTGTAAACTATCTCATGCGAACCCGGCGTGGGTATGTATAGGGAGTATTTTAACAGCCGCTGATAACAGCTTCACAGAACAAGGAATGCAATGTATCCTTAATAAGCTCAAGGTCCCCAGATGCAGACAGGACATATCATTATGTTAGTCTGAGTGACCTTTGCATGAAGTTAGGGGTGAGTAAGACAACACCCACTTTAACCATATATGTGGTAACTGGGATGCTAAGAAAATTGATTGACTGCATGTAATGAATTGTGACGCGAATATAGTTGATTGATTGTATGTAAATGAGAATGCAACTAATTCCGCCCCTTGAATCTGTATATTAACCCAATGCGAACCTTAGCTCAAGTGAGAAAGAAGATTGCGAGACTGCGTAGTTTCCAAATCTTTCTCCCAGATCTGATATAATAAACTGCTTCTTTACTCACTCAAACAGGCCAACGTGTATTTTCACCTCTAACAGAATAGAAATCCATACAATCCCAACAGTGCAGAAGGAGACCATTCAGCCCACCAAGTCTGCACCCACCTTCTGAAAGAGCACCCTACCTAGGCCCACCCCATGCCCGTAACCCCACCTAACCTGAACATCGATGGACACTAAGGAGCAATTTTAGCATAGCCAATCCACCTAACCTGCACATCTTTAGACTGTGGGAGGACTGTGAAAGTGCAAACTCCACAAAGACAGTCGGCCGAGGTGGGAATCGAACCCGGGTCCCTGGCGCTGTGAGGCAGCAGTGCTAACCACTGTACCACCGTGTAGAGTATAAAAGTGCTGTAACTGTACAAGGCATTGGCGGGGCTGCTTCTGGAGCACTGTGCGCAGTTAGAATCATCATAGAATTTACAGTGCAGAAGGAGGCCATTTGGCCCATCGAGTCTGCACCGGCCCTTGGAAAGAGCACCCTAGCCAAGGTCAACACCTCCACCCTATCCCCATAACCCAGTAACCCCACCCAACGCTAAGGGCAATTTTGGACACTGTGGGCAATTTAGCACGGCCAATCCACCAAACCCGCACATCTCTGGACTGCGGGAGGAAACCGGAGCACCCGGAGGAAACCCACGCACACACGGGGAAGATGTGCAGACTCCGCACAGACAGTGACCCAAGCCGGGAATCAAACCTGGGACCCTGGAGCTGTGAAGCAATTGTGCTAACCACAGTGCTGCCGTGCTGCCAGTTACGGTCCCCTTATGGATGTCGATGTAAATGGATTTGCGGTGGGTCAGAGGAGGTTCACTAGTTTGATTCTGGGGACGAAGGATGGTTTGATGAAGAGAGATTGAGCAGTTTAGGCCACATTTAGAAGAATGAGAGGAGATATAATTGAAATGTGTATAACGTGCAAAAAGGTATTGACAAAGTTATTGTAGAGCAGATGTTTCTCCTTGTTGTACATTCCAGAACGAGACATCATAGATTTAGGCTAAGGGGAGACAGATTTAAAACAGTGATGAGGAGGAATTACTTTAAAACTCCTCTAAACCTCCTGCCACTTAAGTTAAATCTATGTCCCTGGGTTATTGATCCCTCCGCAAAGGGGATCCTTCCTGTCCACCCTCGGCCTTCTCAGCTCCAAGGAAAATGACCCCAACCTAACCAGCCTCTCGGCACAGCTCCAACCCAGGCAACATGGTGCATTTCCTCTGCACACTCAGCAGTACCCTGGGATTCAGTAACAGGGCCACAGAGTACAAGACACAGGAGGCTATGTTAAACTTATGTCAAACACCTCTTCAACCTCAACCGGAGTACTGTGTCCGGCTCCGGGTGTCACACTTTAGGAAGGACGCGGAGGAACTGGCGAGAGGGAGAGAACGAGAGAGCAAGATAACGAAGAGTGAGAGAGCGCGGGAAAGATTGATGGGAATGGTTCCAGGGATGAGGGAGCGTCAGTGGCAGGGACATTAGAGAAGCCAGGGACTGGTTCTTTATATATATATATATATATATATATAGAACAGTACAGCACAGAACAGGCCCTTCGGCCCTCGATGTTGTGCCGAGCATTGTCCGAAACCAAGATCAAGCTATCCCAGTCCCTGTCATTCTGATGTGCTCCATGTGCCTATCCAATAACCGCTTGAAAGTTCCCAAAGTGTCCGACTCCTTATAGGAATATCATAGAATTTACAGTGCAGAAGGAGGCCATTCGGCCCATCGAGTCTGCACCGGCTCTTGGAAAGAGCACCCTACCCAAGGTCAACACCTTCACCCAATCCCCATAACCCAGTAACCCCACCCAACACTAAGGGCAATTTTGGACACTAAGGGCAATTTAGCATGGCCAATCCACCTAACCTGCACATCTTTGGACTGTGGGAGGAAACCGGAGCACCCGGAGGAAACCCACGCACACACGGGGAGGATGTGCAGACTCCGCACAGACAGTGACCCAAGCCAGAATCGAACCTGTGACCCTGGAGCTGTGAAGCAATTGTGCTAACCACTATGCTACCGTGCTGCCCTGAATATAGATTGACTCCAATTGTATCTTTGACTCCAATTGGACAGGGCCTTGGTGAGGCCACACCTGGAGTATTGTGTGCAGTTTTGGTCTCCTTGTTTGAGTACTCAGAGAGTAGTAAGGGCGTGGAATGCCCTGCCTGCAACAGTAGTGGACTCGCCAACACTAAGGGCATTCAAAAGGTCATTGGGTAGACATATGGACGATAAGGGAATGGTGTAGATGGGCTTTAGAGCGGTTTCACAGGTCGGCGCAACATCGAGGGCCGAGGGGCCTGTACTGCGCTGTAATGTTCCATGATCTATGGTCTCCTTGGAGACGAGAAGGCCGAGAGAGATTCGGCTCGAGAGGTTCAAAATCAGGAAGGGGTCTCCCGGACAGAGTCGCGAGGTGGACTCTGTTCCCATTGGTGGGAGGAATCAGGAACTGGAGGGAGGGACACAGATTGAAGGCGATTGGTTAATCGAAGTGAGGGAGATACGAGGAGGAACTTTCCTCACACAGCGAGCGGTGAGGATTTGGAACGCGCTGCCCCAGACTGTGGCGGAGGCAGCTTCAATCGATACAGGCCCAGATTGTTCAATGAACACAAAGAATGCTCACGGTTAAGTCGGCGTGAAGACAGAGGATTGGCTGAGATGGACATGTAGAGCTGGCATCAATTACTGGGCAGAATGGTCCCTCTTGAACCATGTCACACTATCAGTAAACCCGGTGATCAAAGCAGGAACACACACAAGCGTCGTGTTAGGTACACTGGTATAACACTGGCTGCAACCGGATGCAGCTTCGATCAAAAAGATACTCCAGACCTTGAAGTTAGTTCAATCAGGTTTATTGAACCAATAGCACAGTTAGCACAGTTCTCTGTGAGTTCGACTCTCTGCTAACTTAAGTGTGGTTACTCTGCCTGACTGAACCAGACTAACTCTTAGCCACGTGGTGGGGGTGTGAGATTGTAACAACACCCTTGACTGACTCTCTCGATGTTCATCAGTGGCAAGAGACGGAGTGTGAGTGCCTCGTGTCTTTTATAGTGAGATCCCACCCCAGAGTGTCCTGCCTGCTTATTGGTCATGTCCTGTTCTCTGTGTCCATTAGCTGCTCGTCTATGCCTGACTGTATAGCATTATGTGTGTGTCTGTATATCATGAAAGCAAGTACAGGTTGTGACTGAAGCAATAATGGGAAGATGTGGAGGGGAAATTGTTTTTCTCCCTCTCTCTCACTCTCTCTCAGTCTCCACCTCTGTCTCTCTCTCCTCTCTCTGTCTCTCTCTCTCTCTGTCTCTCTCTCTCTCTCTGTCTCTCTCACTCTGTCTATCTCCCTCTCTGTCTCTCTCTCTCTCTGTCGATCTCCCTCTCTGTCTCTCTCTCTCTCTCTGTCTCGCTCACACTCTCTGTCTGTCTGTCTGTCTCTCTCTCTCTCTCTCTCTGTCTCTCTCTGTCTCTGAATCTCTCTGTCTCGCGCTCTGTCTCTCTCTTTGCCTGACTCTCCCTGTCTCGTTCACTCTCTCGCTCTCTATTTTTCTCTTTCTGTCTCCGTCTCTCTCTCTGTCTCTCTCTCTCATTCTCTCTCGCTCTCATTGTCTCTCTGTCTCTGTCCCTCTGTCACACTCTCTCTTTGTCTCTGTCTCTCTGGGTCTGTCTCGGTCTCTGTCTCTGTCCCTGTCTCTCTCTTTCTCTGACTGTCTCTCTGTCTCTCTCTGTCTATCTCTCTCTCTGTCCACATCTCTCTCTCTCTCTCTCTCTCTATATATATATATATATATATATATATATCTGTCTCTATCTCTGCTCTCTGTCTGTCTCTGTCTCTATCTCTCTTTAATTATCTCTGTCTCTCTCTCTATCTCTGTGTGTCTCTCTGTCTGTCTGTCTGTTCTCTCTATGTCTCTCTCTCTCTCTGTCTGCCTCTCTCTATCTCTCTCTCTTTGTCTCTCTTTCTATCTCTCTGTATCACTATCTCTGTCTCTCTCTCTTTGTCTCCCTCTCTCTTTGTATCTCTGTCTCTCTGTCTGTCTCTCTGTCTGTCTCTTTCTGTTTCTCTGTCTCTCTTTTTCTATCTCTCTGTCTCTCTTTCTGTTTCTCTGTCTCTCTTTCTCTCTCTCTGTCTCTCTTTCTGTTTCTCTGTCTCCCTTTTTTATCTCTCTGTCTCTCTCTCTCTCTTTCTGTCTCTTGCTCTCTCTGCCTCTCTCTCTTTCATTCTCTGTGTCTCTTTGTCTCTCTCTCTCTGTCTTTCTGTCTCTCTGCCTGTCTCTCTGTCTCTCTCTCTCTCGCGCTCTGTGTCTTTGTCCCTCTCTGTCACTGTTTGTCTCTCTCTGTCTATGTCTCTCTCTCTCTCTCTGACTCTGTCTCTCTCTCACTCTGTCTCTCTCTGACCCTCTCTCAGTCTCTATCTATCTCTCTGTCTGTCTCTCTCTGTCCCACTCTCTGTCTCTATCTATGTCTCTCTCTCTCTCTGACTCTGTCTCTCTCTGTCCCTCTCTCTGTCTCTATCTATGTCTCTCTGACTCTGTCTCTCTCTGACTCTGTCTCTCTCTGTCCCTCTCTCTGTCTCTATCTATGTCTCTCTGACTCTATCTATGTCTCTCTGACTCTGTCTCTATCTATGTCTCTCTGACTCTGTCTCTCTCTCTCTGACTCTGTCTCTCTCTGTCCCTCTCTCAGTCTCTATCTATGTCTCTCTGTCTCTGTCTGTCTCTCTCTGTCCCTCTCTCAGTCTCTATCTAGGTCTCTCTCTCTCTCTCTCTCTCTCTGACTCTATCTATGTCTCTCTCTCTCTCTGACTCTGTCTCTATCTATGTCTCTCTCTGTCTCTGACTCTGTCTCTCTTTGTCCCTCTCTCAGTCTCTATCTATGTGTCTCGGTCTGTCTCTCCCTGTCCCTCTCTCAGTCTCTATCTATGTCTCTCTGTCTCTGTCTGTCTCTCTCTGTCCCTCTCTCAGTCTCTATCTATGTCTCTCTGTCTCTGTCTGTCTCTCTCTGTCCCTCTCTCAGTCTCTATCTATGTCTCTCTCTGTCTCTGTCTGTCTCTCCCTGTCCCTCTCTCAGTCTCTATCTATGTCTCTCTGTCTCTGTCTGTCTCTCTCTGTCCCTCTCTCAGTCTCTATCTATGTCTCTCTGTCTCTGTCTGTCTCTCTCTGTCCCTCTCTCTGTCTGTCTCTCTCTGTCTGTCTCTGTCCCTCTGTCTGTCTGTCTCTGTCTGTCTCTCTCTGTCCCTCTGTCTGTCTCTCTATGTCTGTCTACTCTGTCTGTCTCGCTGTCTCTCTCTCTGTCTGTCTCTCTCTCTCTGACTCTGTCTCTCTCTCTCTCTGATTCTGTCTCTCTTTGTCCCTCTCTCAGTCTCTATCTATGTCTCTCTCTCTCTCTGACTCTGTCTCTATCTATGTCTCTCTCTCTCTCTGACTCTGTCTCTCTTTGTCCCTCTCTCAGTCTCTATCTATGTCTCTCTGACTCTGTCTCTACCTATGTCTCTCTGACTCTGTCTCTCTCTCTCTGACTCTGTCTCTCTTTGCCCCTCTCTCAGTCTCTATCTATGTCTCTCTGTCTCTGTCTGTCTCTCTTTGTCCCTCTCTCAGTCTCTATCTATGTCTCTCTCTCTGACTCTGTCTCTCTTTGTCCCTCTCTGTCTCTATCTATGTCTCTCTGTCTCTGTCTGTCTCTCTCTCAGTCTCTATCTATGTCTCTCTGTCTCTGTCTGTCTCTCTCTGTCCCTCTCTCAGTCTCTATCTATGTCTCTCTGTCTCTGTCTGTCTCTCTCTGTCCCTCTCTGTCCCTCTCTCAGTCTCTATCTATGTCTCTCTGTCTGTCTCTCTCTGTCCCTCTCTCAGTCTCTATCTATGTCTCTCTCTCTCTGACTCTGTCTCTATCTATGTCTCTCTGTCTCTGTCTCTATCTATGTCTCTCTAACTCTGTCTCTCTCTCTCTCTGATTCTGTCTCTCTCTGTCCCTCTCTCAGTCTCTATCTATGTCTCTCTCTCTCTCTGACTCTGTCTCTCTCTGTCCCTCTCTCAGTCTCTATCTATGTCTCTCTGTCTCTGTCTGTCTCTCTCTGTCCCTCTCTCAGTCTCTATCTATGTCTCTCTGGCTCTGTCTGTCTCTCTCTGTCCCTCTCTCAGTCTCTATCTATGTCTCTCTCTCTCTCTGACTCTGTCTCTCTCTGTCCCTCTCTCTGTCTCTATCTATGTCTCTCTGTCTCTGTCTGTCTCTCTCTGTCCCTCTCTCAGTCTCTATCTATGTCTCTCTGGCTCTGTCTGTCTCTCTCTGTCCCTCTCTCAGTCTCTATCTATGTCTCTCTCTCTCCCTGACTCTGTCTCTCTCTCCCTGACTCTGTCTCTCTCTCTCTGACTCTGTCTCTCTCTCTCTGACTCTGTCTCTCTGACTCTGTCTCTCTCTGTCCCTCTCTCAGTCTCTATCTATGTCTCTCTCTCCCTGACTCTGTCTCTCTCTGTCCCTCTCTCAGTCTCTATCTATGTCTCTCTCTCTCTCTCTGACTCTGTCTCTCTCTGTCTCTGACTCTGTCTCTCTCTGTCCCTCTCTCAGTCTCTATCTATGTCTCTCCCTCTCTGACTCTGTCTCTCTCTGTCCCTCTCAGCCTCTATCTATGTCTCTCTCTCTCTCTCTGACTCTGTCTCTCTCTGTCTCTGACTCTGTCTCTCTCTGTCCCTCTCAGTCTCTATCTATGTCTCTCCCTCTCTGACTCTGTCTCTCTCTGTCCCTCTCAGTCTCTATCTATGTCTCTCTCTCCCTGACTCTGTCTCTCTCTGTCCCTCTCTCAGTCTCTATCTATGTCTCTCTCTCTCTCTCTGACTCTGTCTCTCTCTGTCTCTTACTCTGTCTCTCTCTGTCTCTGACTCTGTCTCTCTCTGTCCCTCTCTCAGTCTCTATCTATGTCTCTCTCTCTCTCTGACTCTGTCTCTCTGACTCTGTCTCTCTCTCTCTCTGATTCTGTGTCTCTTTGTCCCTCTCTCAGTCTCTATCTATGTCTCTCTCTC